>NC_133619.1:121640756-121944006 GCF_048593235.1 Sminthopsis crassicaudata | reverse complement strand
ATTAAGCATTGCTTTTGCTCTCACGGAATTGTGCTTCTTAATATGGCATAGTAGAGAGCTGTTCCAAAACCAGGAATACTAGGTTTAACATCCCACCTCTGACACACTCTGGCTATGTGACCCTGGACAAATAATTCAATATTTAAATGTTCTAGGCAATTTTCCATAAGTTTCAGAAAAGGTAGCAATCTACCTTGATAAAGGATGTTTCTTCATTTGGGAGTTTCTTATATCAGTGAAACCAAAGGTCCAATTCAAATCCCTATGTTTTGGCATCAGTGGGTTTAGAAGGAATACATTTCTTTTATGTGCTTGTTTTGAGGAAGGAGTTTAAGGGTGGGAGGACATTTCATTGAGGGAAAAGGCAAAGGTGGTGACTTTCCAAAGAGATCAGAGGACATTTAGTGTGTTCAAATCCCAGCTCTATCATGTTATTGCTGCTGCTGGTGGTTCATTCTCAAAGAGGATTATAATGCATCATGAAGGTGATGTTTTGATTTCTGCATAAATGGATTTAAATGAGGCAAAACTGTACAAAGTACCTTCTCTCTTCATAACCTTCCCTGGATCTCAGTTTTCTTATTTATAAAACAAAGCAGAGATAACCTGATAGACTTCATTGTTCCTTTCAGCTCTAAATCAATACTCCTAAGATTATATCATCCATTTAACTTTTTTTTTTTTTTTTTTTTTTTTTTTTTAATGATTCAAGTAGATAGAGGTTGGAGTAGAGCCTTTAATGATACACACATGATCTTAGAAGTGGATAGGAACATCATTTTATATCTTTGACAAATGTTATCTTTATAATTTTAAAGGTAAAAATATCAACGGATGAATTTAAGTCTTTGTTAAGGAAATAGCTTTTATAGATAAGCTAACGATAGCTTATGAGCTACCAGAAATTGACTTTCTCCTTTTTATGTTGGTTGGAATTTGAAAATATGCCCGTTAAAAGTGAAACATCTTCTCATGGTATAAGTGAAATTTCCCCATAAATATGCATTTGTTCAGGTTGCTGAGTTCCTAGAAGGAGTGCAGCAATGTCTGCTTGCAGGCAGACTGACAGTTAGAATTTTATTCAGTACCTGAGTGAACTACAGCTGAAAATGTCACCAGTTTCCTAAAGAGAACTCAGCTTTGCTGCAGTTCTCCTATGAAATTATCAAGTCATGCATCACATTAAATAGAATTTAAGGGGATGCTGTTGCCATTAAGCTGACTATGACCCTTCAACATTGTTCTTTTCTGCACATTTAGTGAATTCAAGTGAGAAGGACCAATGTACTAAATAATCATAATAATAGACTAAAGTTAAGAGATCTTTCTTCCAAATAGATGAGTCCAGAATTTATTACTTTTTCCCCTATTTATTTTATGATTATTTATTGAAGACATCGACTGGTTTCTATGTGAATATGGTACACTATTGAAGGTATTCAGATATAACAGGTTTAATTGAGGCCATTTGGAAATAAAATCATTAACTTTTAAATAAACATAACTCAATTATTGCACTGAGTGACATCTACCATTTATAGTACCATATTCCATACCAAAAAAACCACATTTCTTGTTTTAGAATGGATAGAATGATTTTACATAGATGTGTATTTATATAAATACATATACATACATACACACATGTTTCTGTCTAATGGTAGCCATCTCTAAGGGAAAGGAAAGGGAGGAAAGAAAAAAAAAAGGAAAAAAAATCAAATTGGTAATTGAAAGAAAGGAAAGTGTCAGTTCTTTGTTCTGTGTATTGGAGGGCATGAGAAGGTGGGGAAAGATGTTCAGTTAGTATGGAAAGTAGAAGATGTGAAAGAAGTAGAAATTAAAGATTGGTAATGGGAGCAGGTCAGGGGGTTTAGTCACTCAACATGAGTTCCAAAGGCAAAATGGAAGAATCTAATAGAAAAAGATAATGTCGATTTTTGACTAGGAGTTTAGCTGAGTTGGATGTGGATGAAAGTGATCATTAATAACTAACATTTGTATGGCAGTTTAACATTAGCAAAGTATTTTACAAACATCTCATTTTATCCTCATAACAACTCTGAGAGGCAGTTGCTATTATTATCATCATTTACAGTTGAAGAAACTGAGGTAGACAGTAGTTAAATGACTTGCCCATGATCACACAGCTAATAAATGTATGAGGCTGAATTTGAATCCAGGTCTGCTTCACTCCAGCTACAATACTCTTATCCAGCATACCACTCAGCTACCCAAGAAAGATAGCAGGAGGAGGAAAGAATTTTCACTGAAATTGGTAATTGTGAATGACAGGAAGTGGAACTGAGACAAGATGTTAAGTCCTGGATAGATGGAGTTATTTATTGAAGAAGCTTGTAAAATGAGTCCAAAAATAGTGTGTTGCATTAATGGAGTGAATTTAAAAGCCATATTCCTCAGACATCTTTCCTTCTGTTTGAAATGAGTTAAGATCTCTCATTGAATTTCTTTAGTAAAGAATAATGTATTACATTTTAAATATAGTGCAAATTTAAGCAAAGATTTATAAAATTTCTAAAACAAGAAATGTGGTTTTTTTGGTATGGAATATGGTACTATAAATGGTAGATGTTACTCAGTGCAATAATTGAGTTATGTTTATTTAAAAGTTAATGATTTTATTTCCAAATGGCCTCAATTAAACCTGTTATATCTGAATACCTTCAATAGTGTACCATATTCACATAGAAACCAATCGATGTCTTCAATAAATAATCATAGGAAATCTTCAACATAAAGAAAAACCAACTCACTTCCAGTTGATCAATGATGGACAGAGGTAGCTACACCCAGAGAAGAAACACTGGGAAGTGAATGTAAACTGTTAGCACTAATATCTGTCTGCCCAGGTTGCATGTACCTTCGGATTCTAATGTTTATTGTGCAACAAGAAAATGATATTCACACACATGTATTGTATCTAGACTATATTGTAACACATGTAAAATGTATGGGATTGCCTGTCATGGGGGGAGGGAATAGAGGGAGGGGGAGATAATTTGGAAAAATGAATACAAGGGATAATATTATAAAAAATATATATATAATAAAAAATTATTAAGTAGAAAAAAAAATTAAGATTAAAGCAGGAGCTGTTTCATTTTTGCCTTTGTATTTTTAATAGCTAGCACAGTGCCTGGAACATAGTAAGGACTTAATAAATCACTGATGATTGATTAATTTGAGAATTTCCATGTTTTTAGAAGACATGATCCCTTGTTCAAAAATAAAGGTTTAATTGTGCACTTCAAGGAGAAAATAAATAAATAAATAAATAAATAAATAATTTATCATAAAATAAATAGGGGAAAAAGTAATAAATTCTGGACTCATCTATTTGGAAGAAAGATCTCTGACTGTAGATAGCATCTTCCTTCAGATGTCTTTTGCCACTTCTAGAAATTGTACTGTACTGTCAATCAATTATCTTTACTCCTTTGTAGTTTATCTCCTGATTATACCACTATCTCCTGATTAACTGCTGCTATCCTATACAAGCCTTCAGAACTTGCCCATCTTCTTTGATAACCTTTTCACTTTTCTTTCACTTTTTTTTAATAACATTCTTCTTTTCATTCTGTCTTCTGTCCTTCCACCATCCTTGGAAACTTTAATATTTATGGTTTTTTCTTTCTTTGTATCCCCAGTGCCTAGTACTGACCTTGGCATATAATGGGAACTTAACAAGACATGTGTTGATTGACTGATTGATTGACTGATGATCATTCTAATCTCCCTGGTCTCATAATGAAAAGGGTACCAGACTTGAAAACAGAATCTAATTGTTTTTGTTGTTGATCCTTCATTATCAAATAGGACCACTGAAAACACAAGGTGAGGACTTGTGAGTGAATTGGATTTAAGAGAGACAGAGCTACACAAAGTCTTCAGCCTTACTCCTTCCTTCAGAGTCATCAGAGCTACAGTGGCAATTAAAAAAAAAAAAAAAATCAAGATAACTAGTGATAGTCTGGAATGCAGTGAATGCCCTTGGCCTTTCTAAGTTAAGATTTTTCCCAGACCTTTACGGACTTATTTAAAGTCTTGTCACATAATAGCTTTGTGACCTTAGATTCCTCATTTGTAGTTTAAGCAGGTTGGACTAGTTGTTTTTCAGCATCTCTTCCAGCTCTGTTAGTCTATGACCAGACAGCATATCTATGACTCCCCCTTTCTACTCCAACTGGGCTTAAAGGCTAACTTCGGAGTCAGATGAACTGTATATTGGGGAAGTCATTTAACCTCTTTAAATCTCAGTTTTCTTGTCTATAAAAAAGAGGAAGTTGTTTTGAAAATGCTCTAGGGTCTCTTCTACCTCTAGCTTTATGAGCTTATGGTATTCAATGCAAATTCACTACTCATTAGACAGTTTTGTGTCATCCCTTCATTCTGGGTATGTAATTTCCATCAAGAGATTTGTTATAACAGCATTTCCCACTACCACAAAGCAATTTTGAAATGCTATAGAGTTCATATTAATGCATTTTACTTGTGTTAATGAAATATATGATTTTTGCTTAGATTGTTTATTTCAATAGTATTCCTGAACTCTGAATTATCACATGATTAGATGTAACATCTTTCAAAAATCTTTTCTTCAGATGAGTCTTAATTAATTTTGCTTTTCAGCCTTGATTACTGCCTCCTCTATAGTCCAAATTTGAAAATGGCTCCCTAGTGGGAGAAAGAACATCTAAGCTGAGACAATAATGGGACAGCATGTAGTCTTGTTGACAAGGGCATGAACCCAATATGTCATTAAATATAAGCAATTGAGAAAATGATGCATGACCATTAAAAATAACCTAGCAGCAGCAGCAGGTCCATAATTTTAAAAGAAGAGCCCATTACTATCTTAAAAAGCCAAATGTACAAACTTGGCATGTTTTGTGTTATAACCACATGCTGATTTGGGGTGAGGAGGAGAGAAACAAAATCCAAACAAGAAAGAACACTCACCAATAAAAGAATGCACTACTAGCTTGACCAAAAAATGTGCTTGAGCTAAAACTTCTTACTCAGTTCTTTAGAAATCATTCAGAGAAGGCAGTGAGATTAAATGTTCTTACCTCTTGCTGTGTCTAAAAGTTGTTGGATTCACTTTAATAAATCTATCCAGATCTTGGCTCCTTTAATTGTAGAAAATAAAAATGGCTTGGATCAATGATAAGACTTATAAACATATTCATATTATAAATCTTTTCCATTCAAGTGTCTGCCTACAAAACTCAGGGAAATTATAGTATCACCAATCCAGAATAGGAAGTAATTTTAAAGGCTACTTAGACTAAACCCCCTATTTTAATACAAAGATGAGGAAATAGAAGCCTACAGAACTCAAGGGACTTACTCAAAGTTACATATAGTAAGCATCTGATATGGCACTAGAACTACATTCTCTTATTCCACAATGTTCTTTTCATTGAACTACATTGCCTCCCATATTGTTGAAAGAATATATTTTTATTCTTTTACCTCTGATTACTTCTGAGAACTTCAGGAGTCACTTTGATGAATTTGTCAAGATCATCTTGGTTTCTTTAACAAAAAGTAAAAATGGTACAGATTAATGATGTGACTTGGGGATAATTATACTAATGTTATGAAAACTTCAAATAATTTTTTAAAAGTCTGCCAAATACCTTGGGAAAGGATGAAAATGATGAACATTATTTCCTCTTACCTCTGATTGTTTCTGAGAGTTTCAGGATTAACTTTGATGAAATTGTCAAGATCTTGGTGTCTTAAAAAAGAATAAATAAAAACTGTGGATTAGAGACAGGCAAAGATTTAATGCAAAGTATATATTTGTATGGGGAAAGGAAAGAAATTTGGATATTACTATGCTAAAAGACTTATTTTCTTAATAATTAGTTGATAGACATCTTAGAAACACTGACCCACTTAAAGTGAGGATTGTTATCTTGTTTGACTAAAAATCAATTCTGATTTTATATATTTTATTTCCAGTATCCCTCTGCTATGAGTAAAATGTTTGTCATGTATCGGTGTGTGTATCTATCTATCTATCTATCTATCTATCTATCTATATGTGTATATATATATATATATATATATATGTATGTATGTATGTATATATATATATATATATATATATATGTGCATTTTAATCCACATGGTCTACAAAATGTGAAGTGGATATCCAAAAATTAAAAAATAAAAAAAAATGCCAAGCACTTTGTTGACAATAAGTATACAAGGAAAAATAATCTTTCCCTTCAAAAAGCTCATATTCTATAACAGGATTAATTCTTTTTCCTTTTGTCCAGTTGTTTTGGTATCCTGTGGACATGACATAGCTCTCTTATTCCTATTCTGATTTACTATGACCTATAAATAAAAGCATCAACTATAAAAATTAGATCTAAAACTAGGAGGATTTTTCTCAATAAGAACTCTGTTAAGTAAATAGAATTCCAACAAATTACAACATTTCCTCCATGAATGAAAAACAAGCTAAATTCAAAACAACTATTTATGTTGAGAATATGAATGGATCCTGTATTTGAGGTCTTAAGAAGGTAAAATGAGATAAATGGCAGTAGTACAAATGGGGTGGAAAAGAAGTTCAAAAACTTACATTCAAATTTCATCTCAGTTAATTTTACTTGCTATTTATACACATTGGACAAGTAACTTGAACTCTCCAGATTTCATTTTCTTAATCTGTAAATTGAAGGAACTAAATTGGACGTTTATTGTTCTGTTTGCTTTGTCCTTCATTCTAATCCAAACTCTAGAGCCTAAAAAGAAGATTATTTTCTTAAGTATCCCTACACACATTGTTTGATGCTTTACATGGGGAAATTAAAGAACTATGGAAGGAAATTTTACAGAAGGTAGGTAGTGTGAGAATTATTTTTTGATATTTTATATTTAATAAAATGGAGATATTTGGTGATTTGTCCAATGTCCCATTGTTAACTTTCTGTAACAAGCCACACCAAAATACCATGCCCCTCCTCTGCCTCTCACTCCCACCATGCTGCTCTATATAATTTCCCTTTTTAGAATGTATGTTCCTTGAGAGGTCAGGAATATCTTCAAATTTATCTGTGTATCCCTAGCAGGTAATGCTGTACTTAACCTGGAGTAAATGTTTAGTAAGTTCTATATCATTCATGAGGCAGTTAGTCTATGGTAATAAATATTTGTTCCCTTCCCCTTCCCCTTTATTGAATGCTCAATTATCTATATTTAAGGACAGGATCATTAACATTTATCCTACAGTTGTGGCATAGTGGAGAGAGCGTTGAATAGTAATCATAACAATAATAATTAATAATAAGAATAGCTAACATTCATATAGTGCCTCCTATATGCCAGGCTTTGTGCTGTTTTACAAATAACATCTCATTTGATTCTTATAACAACCTTGGGAGACAAATGCTATTATTATCCTCATTTTATAGATGAGGAAACTAATGCAGACAAAGGTTAAATGATTTGTCCAGGATTGCAACTAGTAAACATCTACTATCAAATCTGAAATCAGAGCTTCCTGATTCCATGCCAGAATTTTTAATAACAAAGATACTATTAGGTAAGGAATTAAGGTATATGACAGTTTCCTTGGGGGGAAAGTATAAATTAAAAACCTAATAAACTTCCATTATCATAAATTTCTATCAGCAGTGATTACACATAACCAAGTAATCTCTGACTGTATTTAACACACCCTTTTCAATTTAAAAAAAAGCAATGTCAGGATGATAATGGTATTATAAACAATGCTAACTTCCTATCTTACAAAAGGCAAAGCATAATTTCTTTTTAAAAAACATAATCCAGAGTAGTGTTTTACACTGTAACTACACATGCTGTACATTTCCCAGAAAAATAGCAGACATTTTTATCTTTGGAGTTAGCCAGATGGAAGAAGCTGGAAAAAAAACACAGGGAATCTTCATTCTCTTACTGTTTTATTGAACAAAAGAGACTTGGTTATAGCCCTCATTTCCAAGAATATATTAAGTATATACTAGACTCCTTAATCACCAATCAAAATGCAAGCCAATTTGTGAGAGTCCAGTAATGAGGCTAATGTGAATGGCCATCAAATGGAAGACACAACTGGGCTTACAGATACCTATTGAGCACCTCCTAGATGCACAGCATTCTGCTAAATACAAATATTCCTGAAAACTTGGAGATGAATTCTTTCTGGGGAAAGAATATGTCAGGTAACATATTGCCTCCCATTAAATTTTGTTGTATTAAAATAGCCAAGTCTCATATGTAATATTTAAGGATATTTAGCTCTTTGGGATTTTAGATCTTTAAAATGCTCTTCTTAGATTTACACAAATTGTTTGTTTGTAGATATTAACTGATCCTAAAACAACCTGGCAAGATGTTAATTTTATTAATAAGATTGAAGTCTCAGCCTTCTAGCCCATGCTACTTCTTCAAGGATAATATTTATAAGACAAATTAGGAATTTATAATATACCTTGTAGCTTGTTTTATTTATTTATTATATTGATTTCTTGATTGAGGTACAATTTTTGCTTCTTCCATGTTTTCTTAAGTACAAGTAAAGATGCATTCTAAACTCAATTAGCTAAATCAGAAAATGCTTCAAGAAATAAGTATTTTATGTATTTTCTTAAGTATAAGCTGTTACATTGATATGGACAACCTATTTTCTCCAAATAATATCTTTCTACTTCCAACACTTAATTAGCTTTAATGTATGATAATTACCAGCTGTTGCTAAATGAATATGTCTACTGGCTTCTCAATTTGGTGCTCAGAGACTACAATGACACATAAAAGGCAGACTATGTAGTGAATGCTATGTTTCTAGCACAGAGCCAGGAACCTAGTGACTGTGTCATAATTATTCACTGACTAACTGATATACAAGTAAAGGTTGCAAAATAGAATGAAAAGTTTTAGAACTGCAAAAGATTCCAAGATGGAGCCAATGAGAATCACAATCTACTTCAAATAAATATACTCTCACTTTCTTACTAATTTCTAATTCATTTGCATTGTTGCAAAAACCCAAGAACCAAAGAATTCAATTTTCCAGATATTTATTAAACACCTACTAGGGCTTAAGGGCTGTCTGATGGCATAATGGATAGAGTCCTAGGCCTGGAGTCAAATTTATCTTCCTGAGTTCAAATCCAGTCTCAAACTGGATACTAGCAACTTGAGCCTGGGCAAGTCACTTAACTGTATTTGCCTCAATTCCTCATCTGCAAAATAATCTGGGGAAGAAAATGGTATCTTTGAACAACACCCTCCCCCTCCCCCCCCAAAAAAAGAAAAACAACAAATAGAAACACAAAGAAGTTTGTCATAATTGAAAAACAACTCAACAACAACTGGGTGTTTAGGGAGTCATAATTTTTAAATTACTTAGCTTCTACCCACATAGCATTTTTAGCCTACTAGGAAAGGAAGACATAAACACACTACACCAGCATATGATAAGTATTTTTTTAAAAAATCAGACCTATGAATTCACTGACATAGGGAATTAATGGTAACAAAACCTCCTCTACCAGTGCAGATTGACACCTCAAAATTTATAATCTTAGAAGATAGTTCATGGCATTGAGAGTTTAGGTGATTTACTCAGAATTACACAGATGGAACATGAATTCTGGTCTTCTTGATCCTGTGGCTGGTTCTCAATACACAATATACTATGCTACCTGTAAATATGCTAAAATATTATGAATGAGTATTTAAAAAAAGACCCAGGGTAGAAGTCTGTTAATAACAAGGGGTTCATAGAAGACTTCTTGAAAGATATGATTCTTGAGTTGAACTTTAAAGAATGGGTATAGATTCACCAAGTAAAGGTGAAATGAGACTACAATCTAAGCAGGGACTATATACGTCTGAACCTGTATTTACAAAGAATAATAATATAGGAGGATACCAAGACAGGATAATGCGTTGAAAGCCCAAGGAATGACTTTACTGATTCTACCTGCAAATGCCTCTCATATTCATCCTCTTCTCTCCAGTCTCAAAACTGTCATCGTAATTCAGATCTCCGTCGTCTAAAATAAGATCCCAAGTGGCTTTCTAACTAGGAAAGATGGGAAAAGGCTATCCCACTCCAAGTCTCTCCTGTGTTCAATCCATCCTCTATATAGTTTCCAAAGCAATATTCCAAAAGAATAAGTCTGACAATGTCACTCCTATAATCAATAAGCTCTAAGAAAAAAAAAATCTCTACTTGACCTCTAAAATTCTTCATAATTTGGCTCCAATCTACCTTTACACATTAATTGAATATTATGCTACTTTATATATATGATATTCCAGAAAACTGGTTTACTTTCCTCATGCTCTATATTCCATTTCCGTCTCCATGGCTTTGCCTTAGGCCAAGAATGTCACTCAATCTTTTAGAATTCCTACAGTTCTCAGTTCAAGTATTCAGTTCCAGGCGTAAATCAATTTTCTCCATTGTTAGTGTCCTTCCCACCTGATAATTACTTTGGATTTATTTTGCATTTGTTTATCTTTGTATAAGTTGTTTCCAGCCACTGGAATATAAATTTCTTTAAGACAAATCTTTATTTTTTTTTATCCTCAGTTCCTAGAATGGTGCCTGACAAATATTAGGTGCTTGAATAATTGATTAATAAATAAGTGAATATAAGAAAATTTTGCTGAGCAAATACCAGCTCAAAGTCAATTATTGGATTCTTTTCTGAATTGATTCAGGCTTATTTGTTATCTAAATAAGAGATAATAGAAGGAGGGAAAGAAAATGCTTATATTTTTTACCCTGTGATATTTTTGATCGCTTTGGGGTTCACACTGATGAACTCATCAAGACCTTCTCCCCTAAAAGCAAAAAAGAAAATGATCAGATTAGTAAATCAATGACAAGAATTCAATGAGCACCTGAATAAATTCAATGATATCCCAGAGCTCATCATCTTAAAAGGGAATTGGGATGTATGTGTGCATGTATGTTTATGCTTGTGTATGCGTGTACAGACTCATACAAATATAGTATGTATATTATTTTCTTCTTTAAAAAATTTCCCTACTTAATATTTTCCCCAAATTATACCTGTAAAGATAGTTTTCAATATTTATTTTATAAGATTTTGATTTTTTCTCTCTCCCTCCCTCCCTTCTGCCCTTCACAAAATAACAAGCAGGTCTGATATAGCCTACACATGTATAATCATATGAAACATATTTCCATATTAGTCACATCGTGAAAGAAGAATCAGAATTAAAGGGAAAAACCTTAAGAAAGTAGAAACAACCTCCCCTCCCCAAGTGAATGCTTCAGTCTCCACTCAGACTCCAGAGTTCTTTCTCTGGATGTGGGTAGTATTTTCCTTCATGAGTCTTTTGGAATTGTCTTAGATCATTGTATTGCTAAGAAGAGCAAAGTCTATCATAGTTGATCATCACACAATGTTGCTTTGCTGTGTACATTGTTCTCATGATTCTCTTACTTCATTCAGCATCAGTTTATGTCTTTCCAGGCTTTAATAGAGAATTGTAAACACCAGAAAAAATACTATTTTCTGCTTTTCTGTAATGCTTTTACACCAATCAGTTTCATACTGTTGAAAATCTTTTGAGGCAAGTAGGAGAGACTAATCTGCGGTGGTTTCTCTACCACATTTTTCTCAAGATAATTATTAATTATCCCCCACTTTCTATTCCCTTAACATTTAAGGCAGGAAAAAGCAAACATAGTCTCATGATTAAATATACCAAGTAGGCATGAGAATTTCATCAGCCTACAACTTCCTTATCTGCTTTCATAAATTGTTTGCTGACCAAAGTTCCCTTTGTTTTGTTTGGGCTACATTTGTACTCATTTTACACTTATGCCCGAGCTATGATATAGTTGTTTAAGTGTAGTTGTCATGCAGAAATTATTGTGTCTAATTTAGCTGATTTTTGAGTACATATTAGAGAAAACTAATTCAGGAACCAATGCTTATCTTACCCTGGAGTAGGTTTATTTGCTGGTCGGTTCACTTTGATGAGATCATCCAAATCTTGGTTTCTTAAAATATTAACAACAACAATAACAACAAAAAATTGAACAGAAGGGCATAAAATAAATATTAACTATTGAACACAGAATCTGTATATCACTTGAATTGATTAAATGCTTGCTGTTTGATATTTTAGCTTTTAATGGTAATCTTTAGCCCTGTGTAAAAATAGAAATCTATTAAGATTTTGTGAGCTCTTAATACATATGATGATTGCATTTTAGTAACTATTGGCTCAGTAAATCTAATTCCCACTTGCAGAGTAAAATTTCTCCTTATTCACTATCTCCTACCAAATTTACATAAAGAATAATCAGAAAAAAGGCATCTGGAATGTGTTATGAAACTGTAAGAGGTATCATCAAAAAATAAAAAAAGATGTTATGATATATAACATTTTTTGGTTTCACCTAGGATTTGCTATGGAAATAAAGTAAATATGTATTGATTCTATATCATAGATATGTGTGTATGTATGTACATATGTGTGTATGTATATACACACATATGTACATACACACATGTATCTAAACAGATATACAGATGTATATGTATGCACATGTACATATTATTCATACATGATATATGAATGTGGTGGTATATTATGCAAATAACAATACATGAATATAGTTTATACATATGTTTACATATAAATATTATAAAGTAATGAGACTGAACATACAAACAAAATTAGTTTCATTCATTGCTTTAAATTTATACCTTATCTGTCATATTCACCTCCTTTTATTTAAAGAGCTAATTTTTTGTCTAATATTGTTTGCTAATTCTCTAAGTAACTTAATATTGGGCTAAAAATGCAAAACTGATTCTCTGTCTTTTTTTAAATATAGAGATGGTTCATTAGTGCATGTATCTTGTACAAATGCTACAAATAGATAAGGAGCAAAGTCGGATAAGAGAATGGAAACAGTATGGATTGCCTTTGAGAAATTATAATGTACTTTTAAGTACCCCAAGTCTCTCTCTAAAACAAAGGCCCATCTAATTATTGATATATTTCTAGTGATGTAGTATGGCTGCAAGTCTTCAACATATTAAAGCTAACAAGAACTGAAAGGTTCATGGAGAGATGTAAAGTATAAGGATAAGCAGACTGCAGAAAGGTACATAGAATACATAAAGGATACCATAAAATAGATGATTAGAAATGGAGATTGGCTAATAATGAACATCCAAAAATAGCCCATATGCTCCTTTGGTATCCACAAAATGTATAAAGGGCTAGAGGAAAGGTAAAATAATGTAATATTTTTGGACTTCACTATAAGGTTTTTTATTCCTATATTATCTTACTTCATCACTCAATGTGCTTATGATTTTATTGGTTTTATGATTTATTTATGTTTTTTAATGTTTTTATGTTTTACTTTATTGGTTTTATATGATTTTATTGGATTTTATTTATAACAAGAAATTAATTGGTACGTTTAATCTTCTCTACAGTTTCCAGGATCTTTTGTACCTCTACTCTGTCAATGACTCATAACTTCAAGAAACCTATATAGAGGATTTAAGGGAAGGCCCCAGTCTCTGGTTAGGTCATATGCTTCATACATGCAAATAAAAGTTAGCTCTTCGTCTTATTTCTAGCTTCAATGGTCTGATGGAGTAAAGCAGATTCAAAGAAATCTAAGAGTGTTGTTTTTTTTTTTAATGCAAAATAAATAATCATGAAAAGGCAATTATAGAAGCATAAAATTTTAGAACTAAGGGGAGCTTGGAGATTATTTTGTCCAACTTCATTTTACAAAAGGAAAAACCCTGCCACAGAAAGGTTAAAGGACTTATTCAAAGTTACACACCTCATTAAGATTAGATCTGGGACTAGAACCCAGTTCTCATGTCCAGTACATACTATACCACAATGCTTCTATTTATTAGAAAAGAAAAACAAAGCTGAAATAATAATTTTTAAAAAGCATTGATATAAACCTTGAAAAACCAATCATTTACCTATATAATCAAAGGTTGGTAACAATATTTTGGTGATAAATTGATTGGAAAGTTTGAATTTTCTCAGAATTATAGTCATTGAATTTTTGTACATTTCCACAAAGTTTTATAAAATTTAAAGAAGCTAATTAAATCTTACCCCTGATCACCTTTTCCTATTCGTGGGTTTACTTTGATGAGCTTATCAAGATCTTGGGCCCTTTAAACATTAAAAAAAAGTTCAAAATAAATGTTATTATTATAAATACTTAACATTAGCATTGATATTATTAATAATTTTAATGAAGATTAAGGTGGAGGAAATTTGTTACAAATATCCTATTACATTTGTACTCTAGACCTAATCAGAGCAAAATGTCTAACACTAAAATTGATGTAACTATTTGAATTCCCATTTGTTGTCAGAAGATAAATTTTGTAAAATTCAGGTTTAAATTAAACAAATTAGTCAACCAATTAGTATAGTTGTGGCCAACCAAAAATATTTCACCTAACCACTTTAAATACTCCTTGTTAAGTCAGATTTGAACTTGAAGCACACTTTGGTCATAATGTCATTTTCCACTAGCACATGGATCAAATATTTTCATAGCAACTTTTGTAAAAGAAAAGATTTCCATAAGTCTTACCCCTGGCTATGACTGTGGGTTGCAGGATTCACTTTGATTAGGTTGTCTAGGTTTGAGCCCCTTTAAACATTGAAGAAAAAGATCAGGTCAACTTCATATGAAGAAAATAAAACATTTTTTCTAAGACTAAGAAATAGTATATATAATATTAATACAAGTAACCCCTAGGAGGCTAAATATTATCTATTAATATATTCTCATGTGTCCAGGCTCTCCAAATTAATTGAAAGACAGCTAGAGAAGCATCGAATTTTGGTATTCCAAGTCCAACCAGAGATACCATATTGAAATTCTGCTTTCCTCATAATATCTCTTTTATGATGAAATTCATTCTACCTGTGCCAAAGGGATCACATTATCGTTACCAAGTCCAATGTGGAAGGGCAGACAGAAAATGTTATTTTTTTAGCAACTTCAGAGATACTTTATAATGTGCAATGTTCCATGAAAAGCATTCTAATCAATCACAGAGCTCACTATTTAAATATATAACCAATTTCTCTTTAATCTATTCAGCCTCTCCTCTGGCCATTTTATAATTTTGAGCTAAGCTAAAGCTACAAATGATTGTTTGTGTTAGCAACAAATACTATAAGGATCAAAAGTAGTAATGGCAGTCTGCCACCAGCAATTCTGCTTAGTTGTATTTTCCCTTCCCTTCTCCCCTATGCCTCATGTTGCCTTTCTCCTTCTTATAGCTAATTAACTCTTTTAGGATGTCAGTCAAGAGTATATTCCTATCTCATGGAATAGCTTTTGGTTAATTGTGAATTCCACTAGGAAACTTGTCTTTTCCATCATTAATTGTTAAAACTCCTTTCCTTGCTAACTCTACATTTTATATGTAACCTCTTCTCCTAAATAAACCTACCTTTTACCAAAAAAATAAATAAATAAATAAATCCAGAAATGACTCTAGAAATGTGACAAATAATACCTTTAAATGTGATGTAAAGCTCTATATCACATCACTAAAAAACAAAAACAAACAAAAAAAACCCAACCATCATTGTTTCACTATTCAGCCGTGAGTATACTCCTACTTTCCATCTTAATAAAATTACAACTACATATGTTTCCCACATCCTGCAGCATCAGCAAGTCCTCCTCTGATGTACTGAGCCACCCAGATGTGGAACATGAATCCACATGTGAACCTGCCTTTTTCACCCTCTTCTCTGCACACTATGATCCTAATGAAGACTGAATAGAAGACTCTGAGGCAGTAATTAATAAAAATCAAATACCTGGATATTTGGAAACTTTCAGGTTTTTATGACATTATTATTTTCATCCAGATTTCTAAAATTATGTTAACTATAGCCTGAAAGTAGAATCAATACTTTTGAATCTGATGTAAGGATAAATGAAACTTTTCCTACTTCAAGAAACAAGGGAACAACTAGTGCAATAGGAAAATCATAACACCCAATCTTTCCATAAATTTGCTCTACTTTACCAAGCATGTTCTTGAGCTGGAGTGTTACATGGAATAGCATTTTTTTTCTTCAGAAACCATAGGATTTGAGTGATACTTTACAACTTTTATAGAATTCAGTTTCTGTTTTTGAGCACGAATTTTTTAAAGGATAAAGCAGGAAACTATAAATCTTACCCTGGAATATTTCTGTTTGCTGAAGGATTCTCTTTGATGTAACTGTCAAGCTCTTGACCTCTTCAAATGAAAAATGAAGTTTTGATCAGAAAAAGTTTATGTCAAATGCAAACATCATGACAACAATAAATGAATAGTGTGAAAATTTAAAAAAAAAATCTCTTCTGCCTGTGCTACATTTGAAGTTTAATTCTCAGATTGAATTATAGTTTTTGAACACGGTTAATATAGGAATTTGTTTTAACAATGCATGTTTGTTGAAATGTTTTTCTTTTCTTTTTCCTCAGGGGAAGTGGGAGAAGTTAGGAAGGCATAGAAATAGATTTTTGTTCATTAAATAAATTAAATTTCAAAATCCTTACTAGACCAGGTAATCTACAAGTTGGTCTTCAAAGAAAATATGTGTGAAAAATACCTTTCATTCTTTAAAAAAAATAAAAATCCCTCCAATGAAATGCCTCCAAATGAAGATAAGAGTAATAGTTCACACTTTGAAAAAAAAAAAAAACTTAATAAAAATTGGGGGAAAGATATGTAGGGTTCACCTACCAAGTCAAAATAAAACACTGAGCTACATAGTATTTGAATCATTGAAAAGATAGAATCTACCTCTATCATAGGAAGAACAAATCTGTTTCCCTTGTTTACCAGAATAATTGTAGGAATAGGACTTTGTGGCTTTGGACATAATATCCTACTGAAAAGTTTTTAGTTCAACAGTCATTACATTGTTAGTGATAGGAATAGGGATTGGAGCTTTAACTTTACTGACACAGGAACCTCCAGGAGAAGGAAATTTCCTCTCCCAAATCAGGTCAATACCAGCATAGAGGCTTAGAGAACTGCCCAGAATACTGAGAGATTAATAGATTAATTGGAAAACATAGGTCAAAAATCATACTTGCAGGAGGATCTGAGTTCAAATGTGACTTAATACTTCCTACCTGTGTGACCCTGCCAAGTCACTTAACCCCAATTGCCTCAGAAAAAAAAAAAATCAGATTTGAACCTGCTGGGCTCCAAATACTACCAAAAACTAACCAAACACTGTCTTTCTTTGCTTTTTGTTATCGTTCAATCACATCCAACTCTACATGAGTCTCTTTAGAGTTTTCTTGACAAAAATAATGGAATGGTTTGTCATTTTCTTCTTCAGCTCATTTTACAGATGAGGAAACTGAGACAAATTAGGTTAAGTGACCTGCCGAAGGCCACCCAGCTAGTAAGTAGTTGAACAGATTTGAACTCTGGAAGATGAATCTTCTTGTCTCTAGGCCCAACACTCTATCCTTCATGCCATGTAGCTTCCCTATACATATATTATTTTAAATTTTACAGAATGCTCTCTATATACTACCTTATTTGGACTTGTCATGTTTACAAAATTCCTGGGATTGTTCCAAAGATCAAATGAAATTCTTTAATGTATGTATGTATGCTTTTATATATATATATATATATATATATATATATATATATATATATATAAATAGAGACATATACACATATTCATGTGACATTTATGTATACATATATACGAAATTTATATACATGTGTGTATAGATAGATGTACAGATATTTCTATAAATATATATAGACATATAGACATAAATACATACATTTAGAATTTGGAATAACCCCCAAATTTTGCACAACATTACAAAGTCCAAATATGTACTTTAAAAGACTCTACAACTATGAGCTATTCTCACTGTTCTTGTCATTATGCCCATCTATAGATAAGGGATCTATGCCTCTGGGAGTTTAAATAATTGCACAGCATCAAGTGGCAATAAAATGTCAGAGGTGAGACTCAATCTAAAGCCTCATCTCTGGTTGTCTCCTGACTGAAAACCAACAATAATTTGGATTCCCTTATCCAGTATGAAAGAAACCTTTTAGGTTAAATTGAGGTTTAAAAGGTTGAAGCTCTTGAATAACGAATAAATAAAACATTCAATTTGCTTGGGGAAAAAAAAAAAAAAAAAAAAAAAAACTAAGACCAAAAAAAAATATAACCTTTCAAAATAATAATAATAAACCCCAGCTCATCTTTGTGTAGGTTTTTTCTGTTTACAATGTTGTTTTATTGTGTTATTATATTATATTTTTTCTCAGTACCACTATGTCGGCTGAGTAGTGCAAGTATTACATTGATTAGAGAACTGAATCTACCTTTAAAGAGAGTTAGGAAATTAAACAAGAGGGCAAAACCTTTTAGGGGTAGAAAGCAGACATAATTAGGTAAGTAGAGTAAAAGTCCCTGAGAACTTATAAAGAGTGTCTCTTTGTTTGTGTTTGTTTAGGGTTGTTTTTTGCTTTTGTTTTGTTTTTTGTATCTCCAGGTCTTAGTACAATGCCTTGAAAAAACACTTGGTTTTTGTTGTTGTTGTTTAGTTGTTTTTGCTGTGACAGATTCTTTCTGATCCCATTTGAAGTTTTCCTGACAATAATATTGGAGTGGTTTGATATTTTCCTTCTCCAGCTCATTTTACAGAGGAGGCAACTGAGGCACACAGGGTTAAGAGTCCCAGAGCTATTAAGTGAGAACAGATTGAATTCATGAACATGATTATTACATATTCCTGACTCCAGGCCTGGCACTCTTTCTAATAAAACTGTGCTTTACAAAATTGAACCTCATATATTCTGATTACAAGGCTAGACTACTTTCTACTCCACTAACTCGTAGCTCTCAAATACCATACTAGATGGCCATAAGCTACATCAAAGCACAAAAATGCACCATTCTACTTCAATCACTTTTAGATTTCTAGTTTATTTTCAGTTTGAAAAGCAAGTATTCAATTTGAGCTTGAAATTCCCAGATTAAAAAATCAAATGCATTTGTATACACACGCAAAAAAAGAGTCAAAAGTTCCACATATCCTACCTCTGGGTGTTTTTATTTCTTTCAGTGTTTACTTTGATGACACTGTCAAGATCTTGTTTTCTTTAAACAAAAAAAAAAAAAGAGTTTCCAGTTAGTGATAGTCAGCTTAAATACTATTCAAAAATATGAACAATGCCTCAATTTAAGAAATAGTAAACATATTCTTTTTTCCAAAACAGCAAATGGAAATGTTGGATGCCAAGGAATATCATATCAGAATGTCCAAAACTGGATTCTATTTAAAATAAACTATCTCCTAAAAAAATTAACAATATGATTCCCCAGACCTCTTTTAACCTCAAGACAAATAATTACAATTATCTATTTATTATGTAACAAATTTTTTACACAACTTAAAACTTTCTTATTTAACAAAAACAATCTTATCCAAAGATATATGTCATCAGTTGAACCCAAAATGGGCATTGTAAAACTAACCATTCTTTGATGTGTGGAGATATAGCAAATTACTATTCAAGGAAGTAGATACAATTAACTATTTCATTTTTAAATAAAGAGGATATTATTTTAAGATGATTGGTCTTATTTATGCTCCCCATTCTCACTTAATTCCATTCACCACAGGTAGGCCAAGGTCCTTACTATGATGATAAAGTACACACACACACACACACACACACACACACACACACACACACACATATATATATATATATATATATATATATATATATATATATATATATATATATATATATACACACACACACACACACATACATACATCTGTCTCTATGTCTAGATAGATAGAATCTTCCTTCATTAGAATGTGAACTCTTTCAGGTTTTGTGTTTCTGTTTCTAGCATTTGCATAGTATTTATTTGGCACACAGCAAGCCAATATGATAAATTATTTCATTTGTCACTGAAATCAGGAGAATTAATTCATCTCATGTATCGGGAGGCCACAGAAACCTCATGCATAGAAATATTATTTCTATATTAGAAACTAAGGTATGATTAGAGGAAATAGCAGAAGGTGTAAGCATTATAGATTGTCCAGTAAAGCAGTCATATTCACATTTATGACACATAGAAAAAGAAAAAAAACTTTAACTATGGTGGCCATTTTCATCTCTAACTTTAGAAAGAAAGCCTCCAATCCTCCAGAAAAGACTAAATCAGCCCTCAAAGGTGTTAGTATATGCACCTGATTTATAATAATAGTTAGAGATACTCAGCTTATATCATTAATTATGAATATAAAAAAAAAGCTTTTAAGGTTAAAAATAGCCCTAAAAAGTACATTTCATTTTTCCTTTGATCCTCCTATAGAGGTGACTTGTCAGTAGGACTTACCCAGTGATATTTTCATTCTGATTAGGCTTCACTTTGATGAGATTATCCAGAGTTTGATCTCTTTAAAAAGAAAAAAAAAAAAAAAAAAGTATTTTACTGAAATAACACAGTACTAAACACGTGTTTAGCTTTTTTTTTTTAATATTTAAAGGAAGGATTTAAGGAATTTCATCCTGGAACTCTGAATCACAGTATCTTCAAATTGGAATATACTTCAGAAGTCTTCAAGAATCACCAGATCTGAATCCATGAAATTCCTAACAGGGGATCAAAAAACCTTTCCTAGAGCAATCTATTGACCTTTAAATGGTCCCAATTGTTAGGGAATTTTTCATTACCTAGAACCTTAATTTTCTTCTTTGCAATTTCCCCTTATTGTTCCTGGTTTTGCCTTCTGGAGCAAGTAAAGCAAGCCTAAATCTCTCTTTTGGATGATAGCCCTTCACATACATAAATATAACCATCATTTCCCCCTAAAGTCAGTTCTTCTTCAGGTTACACATTTCCTGTTCCATTAACTAACACTCACATGTGCTATTTCCTACTTGAGGTCTTTTTTGACTCACTGCCCTCTCACCCAGGAGTAACTCCTAGAAATTCTTTTGTTTACTGTATATAAAGAAATATGTTTGAATATGTGTACATATACACTTTATATAGGTGAATTTCTATCTATACCTATTTAATTTACTTATAGCCAATGTCTCAGAAAGAAAAATATTCAATATGTTTTTTGAGATCTCAAAAGGTCAACAGAACTTTGTATACAGTAACAGATATATTGTTTTTAAGAACAACTTGGAGCAACTAAGTCATTTTGACTATTATAAATATTCAAATTAACTTAATAAAGTCCATATGAAAATGTTATCTTCTAATCCAAAGAAAGAACTAATAAATGGAAGTATGTACAGAACAATTTTATTATATAGGTATATATATATATATATATATATATATATATATATATATATATATATATATATATACAAAAATCTACACATTAAAGCAAAAGTATTGAGCATGAAACTGCAAATCTACTATGTACAACTTGCTATTCCTTTTTTAAAAAAAAATACACTAAAATTTTCATGTAATGTCTTTTTTTCTTCTCTTCCTCCAACCCATAGCTACCATTGGATACACACATACACACACATATTTACATACATACATATATATATATATATATATATATATAGAGAGAGAGAGAGAGAGAGAGAGAGAGAGAGAGAGAGAGAGATACATATATGTATATTTATATCTATTTATGACAAATGATAGCCATGGGATGGGAAGGTGGGAAGGAAAAAAAAAAGAAATTAACATGACAATTTTATTATATATTTAAAAGGAATGACACTATATATAACAGATTTTCAGTTTCATGTGTTATCATCTTTTTGATTATATTATGTTTTGGGAATGCTTGTTTTATTTCATAAAATAGAAATAAAATCATTTTAAAAAGATAGGAAAGGCCAAGTTTTAAAATGACTTAAAAGTAACCAGAATTATATATTTTAAATAATGAGTCACTAAAATTGTGGGTGTGAGAGAGAGAGAAAAAAAAAAGAGAGAGAGAGAGAGAGAGAAGAAAGAGGAGAGAGAGAGAGATCTAGACTTCAGAAAAATCATTTTGCTAGCTGAATGAAAAATGGATTGCAGAGGGGAGAGGTTTGAACATAGAGACAAAAGTAGGTTGTTGTAATAGCTCAGGTGAGAAGTGATGAGGGTCTATACTAGGATGGTAACTATATGAATGGAGAGAAGGGGGGTACATACAATAGCTTTTGAAGAGGTAGAAAGCCTTGGCAACAGACTGTGAAAGTATAGTAAGTGCAAGTGAGGCATCTAGGATGAAGATAAAAATAATAACAATAATAATTGCAAGTATAAGAACAAGTATTTATATAGCTTTTAGAATGTGCCAGGAACTTTGCTGAGTACTTTACAAATATTATCTGATTGAAGGGATATTAACAGGGAAATATGGTAGAAGGAAAGGTTGGAGGAGAAAGGAAAGAGTTCCCCATTGGACATTTTAAGTTTGAGATGCCTTTGGAACATCACGTTAGAGATGTCCAAAAGGCAGTTGTGATAAAAGATTGGAACTCAAGAGAGAGATTAGGGTTGTATACAGAAATCTTCATAAAGATGAAAGTTGAACCTAAGATAATAATTCTATAACAAAAATATTGGTGTGCATAAAATTGACCATACACTACTGTATATATTAAATTGAGGATTGAAAATAGGAATATGACATGGAAATCCAAAGCCCATTAGAAGTAAAATTCTGGTCAATGAGATTATATATAAAAGGGGAAAAAATTGCCCTGGATTAAGATATATCCCACCAGCTCTTACCCTTTTCCATTTTTGTCTGCTTTGGGGTTCACTTTGATGATGCTGTCAAAGTCTTGGCTTCTTTAATAAATATTTTTTGAAAAAATCAAGTTAGCAACATGATATTACATCAACATTAACTCCAAATATCCACCCAACCTTGAAGTGGCCCTAGGACTAAAATGATAAGTAAGGACATTTGACTTGATTATGGTAATGTAACCTGTGTTGATAATGATGTCAAGTTAAAGTCTTCCCATTGTGTAGCTATCACTGAAACATACTTAGCTATATATGTTTTAAAAACAAAAATTCCCATTAAATCTTTTTCTCATTATAACTGATTAGGGAATTCACTCTAATAAAACTACTAATGTCTTAGACTCTTTATTAAGCATAAGCTACTAAAACAAAGTTCAAGAAGCAGATTTTTGATACTATCTTTAAACAATTCTGTTAATAATTAATAATAATAATAACTTGCCATTGTTCAGTTGTTTCAGTCATGTTCGATTCTTTATGACCCTATCTGAGACTGTCTTGGCAAAGATATTCCAGTGGTTTTCCATTTCCTTCTCCAGCTCATTTTACAATGAAGAAACTGAGGCAAACAGTGTTAAGTGACTTGCCCAGGGTCATACAATCAGTATCTGAGGTCAGATTTTAACTTGTCTTCCTATTCCCAGGCCTGCACTTTATCCCTTGTGCCAACTAATTGCTTCAATTGTTGTTACAAGCCTTTATTTAATGTACTCTGTGCATACCAAATATCTAGCATATCTATCTAGCATTCTGTATCAGAAGAGAAATAATCATGGCTAAGAATAATAATAGCACTGGAAATATATTGATTATTAAAGTCCTACCAATGTCTGGGATAAATTTGCCCAGAGTTAAACATTCAATATTTGACAGAACTTGAACTCATCTTTCAGGTTCTGAGGCTGATTTTCCCCCACTATACTCTTTTTTCCTTTCTTCCTTCTTCCCTCTCTCCCTCCCTCCTCTCCTTTTCCCCTTTCTTTCTTCCTTTTTTTTTTTTATCCCTCTTTCCTCCCTTCCTCTCTTCCTTTCTTCCTCCCTCCCTCCCTTTCTCCTTCCTTTCCTTCTCTTGCTCTCCCTTATCTCTTTCCTCCCTTCCCTCCCTCCCTGTCCCCTCCTGCTTCTCTAGTGTTCTTACATCTTATTCCTCACCATGTATTCACCAATTTAGTGACACTGGCTTCTTTGTTTTCCATGAATCTGACACTCCATCTCTCATCTTTGGACAATTTTTTAATCGGTCCCCCATGACTATTTCTGTCCACTAGCTTCCCTAGCTTTTTTAAAGTCCCAATTAAAATCTTCCACAGGAGGCTTTTCCCAATTACTTTTAATTCTAGTGCCTTCTGTCTCATAATAATTTCCTATTTATCTTCTAAATAGCTTCTCAGTACTTATTTGTTTGTTTCTTGTTTTCCATTAGATTCTGAGCTCCCTGATGACAAGGACTTATCACAGTGCCAGACACATAGTAGGTGCTTAATAAATGTTTATTGACAGATTTAATAAGCACTTTTTTTTAAAACTTTTTTTGCTGAGGCAATTGGGGTTAAGTGACTGCCCAGGGTTACACAGGTAGGAAGTGTTAAATGTCTGAGGTCATATTTGAACTCAGGTCCTCCTCACTTCAGGGCTGGTATTCCATCCACTGTGTCATCTAGATGCCCCTTTAATAAGCACTTTTTAGCTAGTTTTTCATTTGTGGAAACCAAGACGCAAAAAGTTGATATAAAGTTTTTTTAAAAAGTAAAGAAATTGACTTAGGAAATAATTCTAACAAATTAGTAGTCTTACTTTTTGCCACTTCTGTCTGCTGTGTGATTCAGTTTAATTAGACTGTCAAGTCCTTGGTTTCTTTAAAGATATCAAGAAAAAAGAAATTAGTCAAGTTAAGGTTGTCAGTTTTTTTTTTCAGTAGCAGTTCATGAGAGCTTCTTCACCACCCATTAAGTGACCCAGAACCACAATAAGTCAGAGGTAATTGGGGGGCTTTGACTTGAGGTGTCAAAATTTAGAGAGTGATTGGCAGTACTTGTAACCCTTTAACAGATAGAAACCACTGAATTTAGTACTGAGCAAGATCAATTAGTGTAAATCAGAAGCTACCAGATGACGTTTACTTTGCCCAATATCAGCACATTAGGTGCTTCCTGCCTTGGCCCAGCCCTTAATTGACCCCTGAGTCAGTATCCTTGTGCAGCAATCGATATCTTCCTCCAAATTTACATTTTTTTTGCTCTCCTCAGCCCCAGTTGCTTTACCTAAACCTATTTTGGAGTGTTGTTCTGGTTTCCAGAATTAGTAAATAATGCCTCTAAGTGCTCCCAAACCAAAAGGTGCTATTGCCATTTGAGACTTAATTAATTGAATTTTTTTGCTATTGCTCACTGTGTAGAAGGGGCAATTAGTTTCAGTCTAATACACTGTGTTGAAAATTCCCAGCAACAAATATCCAGCAATTCAAATCAATCAATTTAGAAATGAATTATACATCAAGCCTTACCCTTTGTCATCTTTGTCTTTATGAGAGGTCACATTGATGAGTTTGTCAAGATTTTGGTTTCTTTAAATATGAAAATAATTCAAATGAGATCTATGACTTTATAAATGAAAGATATTTCTTATGAAAAGTTTAAATATAGCAATATTAAATGGCTAAATATAAACTGAAGTTTTTGTGTCTATTGTGATTGAACTCTGATATGTAAAAAATAACTCCTGTCTATTGCATATACATATAAAATTTTATGATAAATGACAGAATCTTCAAATGCCTAGTACTTAAAGCACAGTTGATATGAAAGACAATCCCACTAAGTCCCATTATTGATTAATTCTTACCCTTTGTCATTTTCTTCAATCCTGGTCTTCACTTTAATCATAGTGTCAAGCTTTTCATTTCTTTAAATATTAAAAAGTAATTTCATTTATTCAACAAATATTTATTAAGCACTAACTACATAAGAGAAAATTTACTAATAAAATAGCTTCAATTTTCTATCAGTTCTCACTTGTTACTTTGTCCATATCCTATTTTATCCTTCCTACTTTATATGAGAACTGAACTAAGCTACTAATTCCTGTTTCAAGTCCCACTAAGTATCAAGTCATTTTAGATTACCTCTGTTCCCTCATCTCTCCATACTACCAATTCCATTACTCCCAAGATTTATATATTTCCTTTTTCATGTCCCTGATCTATTCTTACCATATTTCTTCAATATCTTTCCTCTTTCAATTCATCAAATACCTTCTTTTACATCATTCAAATTCTCAAAATCTGACCCCTCCCATAAACTTTGCTGAACTACAAATAAAAGATAGGTTAACTCTACCCTATTTGAAAATGAAATTACCTTAAAAACCTATTTTCTTTCCATTAGACAAAATGTGTCTTTAACCCTGCATGTACTTTTATTTAGTATAATCATGACAAATATTTTATAGAAATACTCATTCATGTTTGGTAGGGGGGGTGTTTATTTTCACATTGTCTCCATCCTCATTTAATTCCTCAAGATGTAGACAAACTATGTCTGGCATTGTCAGTTTAAACACAAACAGTATTGCAATGTCCATAAATTGGCACTTAAGAGGAATTTTTAAAAGATGAAAGCAACAATCATGATGATAAAATTGTCCTGTGACAATTAGTGAGTAATAAAAATTCAAATAATAGTCATTGTGAAACTATTATAATCAAATTATTAGAAAACTCAATTATTCTTACCCTTTGTCATTTTTCTCAATTTGGGGATTCACTTTAATGAGACTGTCAAGCTCTTGATTTCTTTAAATATGAAAAAAATGAAAATGATGTTATTCTTCATGTTCATTATATCAATTAACAATCTAGGATATAAATATTGTCAGATTATGGAATAACACTTTATTGACCACTTTGATCAACAATGAGGTGAGTGTTCCCAACAGAAAAATGCCCAACAGACCCTACTACATTTAGTTCATTGAACTAATTTATTAGTGCTCATTATATATAATTAATACCTTGTTTGCATGAACTTATATTCTACGGAGATAAGATACTGATTTAGAGAGCTATAATATGCATTATCACATAAAAAGGTTAAAAAAAATGCCATATGAAATTTGAGGAGGAAAAATTCTAAAGAAACAATAATTCCCTATGTAAATTATACCTCAAATAAAGGAATAACTCTTTTAGATCCATGCTATCTGTTTTAGTATTTCTATGCCAGAAAACAAAATTCCCGTTTAATTAAAGAGTACACAATTAAAATAACCTATCTGAACAATAATAAATTTAAATTAAGAGATAAATCAAGTCTTACTTTTTATCAATTCTTTCTGCCTTATGATTTGTTCTGAAAATGCCATCCAAGCCTTGGTTCCTTTAAACATAAACACAGACACCAGCCTTTAGTCAATGATGGTATAGTCATTTAATTTGGCAATAGCATTAAATTCAAGAGATTGGAAATTTAAACCAGTTTGGAATAAATGATTCAACTACCAATTTCTAAAGACCAAGGTACTGCCATTCTTCAAAGTATTGAGTTTCAGTGTGAAGCCCAGGAAGGCTGTCACTCTAGCCTTCCTACTGCTCATTAGCAGCAGAACCAGGACTAGAATCCAAATCTACTAATTAATTGCTAATCCCTAGCTCAATGCTTTATTTGTTTGCTTTGCTTTTACTATAACTGCCTCTGTGTTTTGGTTAACATTTTTAAAGTTTGCTTAGCACTTTTTTCATTCATTCATTCTAATTCTGTATACTAAAAGTTATTTTTAACCTGTTTGCATTCAACACTTGTAAGTTAACATTGAATGCAAGTTAAATTATTCACTACTGCCTCTTATCAGATTTTTAGGTCACACAACACTTCATGTAAGAGGTGCAGAGCCAGAAAATAAAAAATGGTCGCAAAAATGTAAGACTAAATGGCAGTTAAACTCAGATTAATTGCGATAACTAATCTTCATACTGGTGGACAGATGAAGAAACATATTTCCCTCTTCTTACAAGGTCATAGATAATAGATTTAGAGGTGGAAGCTGTTTTAAATCATCTGGCTCAACATTTTAAAGATGGAAAAAAAAAGGTGCCCCCAAGTGAAATCACTTGGATACCCAAGAGATAATTGTTAGAGTTGGTTGGGAGGCCATAGATATGGAACGTTAGATATATTATTATTTTGTTGATGAATTTTGATTAACTGTTTTACTCTATGATAAGGGAAGATTCCATAGATACAGTATATATTGCAAAATTCCCATGATATAAAAAGGAAAAAACTTAAACTCCAATCAATATTTAAAACACAAAAGAGGCAGATTATATATATTGGAATAACAAATGATGTTTTGTCAGTAGCAACTGTGACCATTTACCAAACCAAGCCAGACATAAGTTAATGGGAAGAGATATTTTCAGTCTTCTCTTCCAGCTTTTCATAGTTTGGCTGGAGCAAAGTGACATGATTATTCACACAAATAGTTTATTCCACAGCAATAAATGGACATAATACAAATAAAACAAAATCTATATTTAGTAATCCTAAATTTTTTAAAGCTACATATGTTTTTGATATGCAGAATCAATAGCTTTTCACCTACATGACTTCTATTCAAATATTTGTAGATTGTTTTTCTTAGATTCAGTGCACTTTCCATTTTGCTAACATACAAATCTCACACAAAAAGTCATATAATTTTCCATTTTTAAAGAACAAAGCTCTTTAAATCTTACCTATTCATGTTTCTGTTCATTTTGATGAGATTATCCAGGTCTTGACTTCTTGGAAAAAAAAGAAATCCACCATCAGTAAAAATCTACCCAACAATAAATTAGGTCTAATTGTGAGTTCAATTTGTAAAAACTATTTGATCAATTCATAATCTTCAATGGGAACATTCCAACCAAGAACATAATGCTTAACTTTTCCAGATGACCCTTTGAAAAGATAATTATAATAAAGAAACAATAGGAATTCATTTACTTGTCTAAATCAAAATCCTCTTTCTATGGATATAAAAGATTCTCCTCCGGTAATAACAATGAAGAATTATTTTACCTTCACTCATTACCTTAAAGTTTTTCCATGAACATAGAATGAAGTAAAAAGTAAATTGATATTTTAGTTTCTTTAGCTGGGAAAACATCTTAATATAGAGCACTTAAGGGAATTAACTTTAAGAGGTCACTGAAAATAGTTGGAAAAAATCTGGCCTGAAGTGACTGAATAACTGCCTTCTCTCTTAGAATTGGCATTGGCTCTGGAAGAATCAATTAAGTTTCACAGTCAATTCAAGGGGACTAAGTCTAATCAGATATTTGCATTCTGACCATTACATTAATATAACAAAACCGAACAATAAGCTCTTAAATTCACCATTTTTCTTGTCTTCTGTCATCATCCAAAGGACTAAAGGGAATTATTCCCTTTAAACCTTGATCTTTGAGACCCAAAGCTTTTCCTCTCCTTCCCATTTCATATTCTTTCTTTTCAGTGAGTCAATTATTATATTTGCAGCTAATAGTACAAGAAATTTCTTTACCAAAGCATAGAAAATTGGAACAAATTTCATTTTTTAAAAGCAAATTTGATGTGTCATCCATGTACTGGATGCCTTACTGACCCAGATTAGTAAATATCCTGTAATTTTTCAGTTTCAGCAAGGTTCCTAGAACAATTAATAAATGCTTGGTGACTGGTTGATGTAGAGATTTTTCTAGGGCACTTAGTTTAAGTGTCTGGTCTAGAATCACAGAGTTGACATATTTCAGAGAGAGAATTTTAATTCAAGTCAACCGGTCTGCTGGACCACCCTCTACCCACTTCCTCTCTACAAGCTACAATAAGGCAGACCCGTTATAGATAAAAAAAATCTACATTCGTGAGGAGCAGTATTTGAATATTTGTTGATTGCTATGTGGCTTCATCTAGTGGTGTGCAGAAGTCAACTTGAGCTGGCTTGCAAAAGTCAATGGTTAAATTTTCAAAGCAAGCATTTGCACTACAGAAATTGACAAATACTACAAATCAAGACTTGATTTATTATTTGTTTGTTGATCACCTAGATTTTAGAAAGTGATGGAGAAAATGTTAATAATGCAGACTTAAAAATATGTTATGGGGTTAAAAAAAGAAAAAATATGTTGTGGGGACATTTGGGGAGGGGGAAAGGGGAAAGGTGATTATTAAACATTTACCAGCCTTCTCATTGTGAGAATATCTTCATTCTCACGTTCATACTGAAGTAGACAGTATCCTGGTCTACTTCAAGCTCTTTAAATTCTGCTTCTGAGCAACCAATTCCCATAAAAAACAAAGTCCTTTCTGATTGTTTCTCCAGAGATATATCTTGAATTAAGTCTACAGCTTCTTTTTCTTTGACATATGAAATGGATAGCTCTATATTATATAAAATCCCAAACCCAGAAACTTTTGAATTAGTTTCCTTTCATTAAATGTCCAGCCCAAGTTTAAAAATCTACCAACACATGTTCTTTTCCTATTTCTACATTTTATTGACAAATCATCTTCTATGGCTCTTCATATCTCTTTCCCTCACCCATCTCAATTACACTCTAATTTTGGTTCACAATTGACTCCTTAGAGTTCTAAGTTGTCTCTCACATTTTAAAATTTGTTTTCTCCTTTTCTATTCTCACCCTAGGTAGCTTAACAAAAATGTTATTATTGTTTATCCTTCCCAAAAGACATCAGGGAGGTAATACCATGACATGTAAGAGAATTGGATTCAAATGAGGGAAGGCTGTGCAAAGTCACCAATGTCACTTTCTGTTCCAGAGTACCATTCACTTATCATAAGTCTTGTTTTCAGACCAAGGGCCTGCCACTTTGATGCATACAAAGTAATGGGGAAGTGGATTTCCATCATAGCCACTTCCCAGAATCGACTTTGACTAGGGGATATTTAGGGGCTCCTTGAAACCCCCTTCACCTCTATGTTTGCTCAATTGTTCTTGCACTAAAAAGGTGCCTGGTACAATAGTTTCACAGTCAAAGCAAGATCCTTTCATGCCTTTGACAATATGATAATTTAGAAACTGCCACAGAATTGAATCCTTTAAAGTGTATTATTTGTTCAATGGTGGGATTGATGACTGAGAATAAACAAAGGAAGAGCCAAAGTTGCTGTCCCTGTCATAAATTTGATTAGCACTGTATGCTTGTTCAGGACAAATGATATCCATTCCCTTGACACACTACTCCATTGTTATTTTTCCTTACTTTAAATTCTACTAGCTAACCTCTAAATTGTATGGATCTTTCTGTGTCAGCTAAGGAAAAATGAAACACAGAAGCTCTATAAATCTTATTCCTTGTTCTTTACGATTGTGCTGATATACATTTTGACAAGATTGTCAAGATATCTGTGTGTGTGTGTGTCTTTCTCTGTGTCTCTGTGTTTCTGTCTCTGTCTCTGTCTCTGTCTCTCTCTCTCTGTCTCTCTCTCTGTCTCTCTCTCTCTATATCTCTCTCTCTCTATATATATCTGTCTCTCTCTCTGTCTCTCTTGTCTGTTTCTCTCTCTCTGTCTGTGTGTGTTGTGTGTCTCTGTGTGTGTGTGTGTGTGTCTCAAAATAAAATTGGGCCAGCTAGGGGTATGATGGAGTAAGTTCCAAGACTAGAGTCAAGAAAATTCATCTTCCTAAGTTCAAATCTGGTCTCAGAAACTTACCAACTATAGAACCCTGAGCAAGTCACTTAATCCTATTTGTCTCAATTTCATCATCTATAAAAATGATCTGAAGAAGGGAAATGGAAATACCTTTTCCTTTGACAAAAAAAAAAAAAAAAAAAAAGCTCAAAGGGAATCCCAAAAAGTGGATGTGACTAAAACAAACTAAACAACAACACAGATCACGATGAAGCACTCAGTGGTAAATTAAGCATAATAATAAGTGTACTCAGAGTAAAGAAATAGAAGAGAATAAAGAGTATGTAGCAGAATAGCTGGACCTACAGACTAATTGGTAAATCGCGGGTCAGATCATGGAATCATATATTAGAAACTAGAAAGGTCAGTCCCCTTATTTTACAGAGAAGAAAACTAAAACAGACAAGTTAGGTGATTTGTCCTCAGGGCCACACAGCCTAATAAATATCTAAGACAGGATTTGAACCCAAACCTTCCTTATTACAAATTCAGAACCCTACCCCATAGGAGATCTTGAAAACTTGGTTAATACGTATAAATTTTTTTCTATAAGCAATGGAGGTCTTAGAAGGATTCTAAAAAGGTTAAAGCTTTACTTCAAGGAGGGTAAGCTGGTAGGTATGTAGAGTGGTTTGTAGCAGGCCAGGCAAAAGACAATGTGAGCTGATATGAACTGAAATGGAGTAAACATTGAAACAAAATTCTTTCTCTGACTTTTTTTTTTTTTTTTGCTAAATTCCATGTAAACTATCCATCCTCCTTCTAATAAGACAAAATTATCTGAATAAAATTGAATAATAGCTCACACCTTTTAAAAATTATTTATAATTTAGTTTACCTTCAAAAAGAGTGTTTAGGGTGTCACCTAAGTCTCATGAATGGGGGTTCATATGGTGTATCTCAGCTGGTCATTTCATTAATTTTATTTTAATTGTATTTTAGTGGCCAATCTTGTTTGGATGTCTATATAATGTCTATACTTTGGAATCTGTTTCAGAGACAACATGCTGAAGTTAAGTCTAAAGATGAAGGATTCTGCTTGAATTTGAAGTTGTGGGGTTAGTTTTCAAAAAAAATTAAAAATAAATTATTGAACCCTTGATAGTGTCTGAAATCACAAGAGGAAAGTGTTTAGAAAAAGTAACACAAATATAATTAGCATCTATTTAAGGTCAGAATAGAAACTCTTAAAATAACAGGTTAAACATGCTTTTACAAAACATCAAGAAAAAGAAAAAACTAATGGGTTCCAAGGATCTTACCCTTTGTCATTTTTACCAGTATCCACTCTGATGATGTCATCCAGACTTTGGTTTCTTTAAATAACATAAAATCAGAATAGATCAGCAATAGTTAGGTCACCATATGATTGAACTAAAATCATCCATTTATTTCAACACGTTAAAATGGTTTTATTCAGGAATGATTTAGCTGAATAGAACAAACCATTCAGCTTATATTGCAAATAATTTCAATTTTCTGGATCTTAGTTTCAATTATCTGGGTTTCTGTATGACAATCTCAAAGGCACTTTCTAGATCTAACATCCTATAGCATCATCATCAATTCCATACTTCCAATGAAGGCCAGCTCTTGTGCTTCTCTGTGGCCCAGCAGTGACCTCTAGCTTCTTAAAAACTTCAGGAGACAAAGATAAATTTTAATAAGTGGAATGACTTCATTCAAAGTAGAGAGAAGCCATGAGCTAATTGAAATGCATATTTAAAATTCCCACCAACAGACTTGAATTTTGCTAATCTCATATGTTTATTTTAAGTCATTTGAGGTATTTCTGATCACAGCAATTCATAAAAACATTTAAGGTTTGAATTCTACACCCTAGGAATGAATTCCCAAATCAATGAGATCATAAACCCATTTGAACATTTGAGTATATATGGAAGCATGAAGGGATTGTAATTTGTGTCACTTGAAGGAATATCATTGATAACATCATAGCTCTTTTGAAATATCAAATCATGAATTCTATACCAGACCTCCTATAGTAGCAGTTATAGCTAGGTTTTGGAACTGCCATCTAGTGCTCACTGAAATAATACCACTATTATCAAAACTTACATTAAAAAACATGGTATTAAACATGTACAAATAAGTACAGAATTATAGACACAAGATTTTATGCTGGAGCTAAAGAACATTTAATTAAATATGCAAACAATGCAGTTTGCCTGTCTGTGCCTTCAAACGGAAAAGGATGAATCTATATCAATAATTCAATAAACCCTAGCAGAAAAACATTGAGAAAAGTTTTGCTTTAGTCAAAATGAGTTTATATTTCAAGTACTATTAAAGCATGAAATGGGAATTGGTAAAGTTAAAATGTAGATTTCTTAACAACTTATGATAAAAGATGTTTATTTGGCCTCCTTATATTTTCTTACTGATTCTCAAAAAAAACATATTCAACAATCATTTTTGCTCCAGAGGCCATTTCTTAATTACAAAAGCATCATTTCTTTTACATGTGTTTTCATTTAAATTATCTTGCTGTAATTAAAGTGGTTTCATATGTGCATGTTGTTATAATTTCATTTTAAATAAATTGGTGAAGGAATAGATATCTTAAATAGTTAATGAAGTTAGAACAAGTCATATGAAATGTAATTCCTTCCATATGAAAGCAAATTCACTGATCTATGGATATGGTAGGCTATCCTCTACAAAATAGACTGGCCAAATTCCCAGGATGCTAGGCCACCAAGTGGGGTTTCTAGGGGCAGCAGAGTAGTTAACAGATTATGTTCTGATGGGAAATCAGAGGATGCTTTCACTAGATGACATAGTCTGGTTTGAATGAAGCAGTGTAGTATTTAGCAGTTAGCATGGTATACCTATTGCCTTACCTATTATCCTGTCGTGCCTGTGGAGGTGATGGAACTGGAGAATAAGGTCTTGGAAGTGTTGGTGGCAGAGCACTTGGTTCCCTTTAAAACAAATGAAAACAATCATTTCATTATGAAAAAAAATAATTATTTTCTAAGGCCATGGACTATAATGGAAATATAACCCATAATCCAGTGAAATTCACCAGCATATATGATTATCACTCCATTACAACATATAAGAGGAAATAAATTAGAATCCATAATAGACCAAACTTGGAAGAGATGAGATATTAAGATTATAGGAAATGAAAAAAAAAATGTAATTAGACTTTCTTTTTCTTAGCCTCTTTAACACCAGCATGAGATATATAACAGATCCTTTAAATAACTTAACATTTCATGAGGATTCTTTGCTAATGTCTTTGTGTACCAGCCTAATAGACCATGAGCATGATAAGTGGCATTCAGGTATCAATATATAAGCTTCTTTGGTAGTTGTCAATTCATCCAGGATGTTGGGAAAACAGCAGCAAAAGTTTTCAATTCACTAACTCTCAAAGTAAAGATGAACTAACATTCCTAAAATCTCTGCTTAAAAACTATCAATAGAGGATATAAATAAATATTGTAAATGGAACTTTTGGATAGCATACTATAATAGTATGAAGACTAGCTTGGCATAAGGGATCAGTGTGATAGCCTTAGAATCAGAAAAACACTTGAGTGTGAAGTCTATCTTGGATACATATCAATTGTGTGACCTTGGGTCAATGAGCAGATTTTCCTGTGTGTACCATTTCTTCCTCCTAAAACATGGGAAATAATAGTTCTTGGAAATTAAGTGGATTCCCATCAGTTGGGGAATGGCTGGATAAGTTATGATATATGAATGCAATGAAATATTGTTCTATGAGAAATAATAAGCAGGATGATTTCAGAAAAGCCTGGAAAAACTTACATAAACTGATGCTTAGTGAACTGAGCAGAACCAAGAGAACATTGTACATAGTGGCAAGAAGATTATGTGATCAACTGTGATGGACTTGGCTCTTTTCAACAATGAGGTGATTCAAGCTAATTCCAATAAACTTGGCATAGAAAGTGCTCTCCCCATCCAGAAAGAGAACTAATGACATTGAATGTTGATCAAAGCATAGTATTTTCAATTTGTTGTTGTTGCATTTTTTTTCTCATGTTCTCTACCCTTTTGAAATGATTTTTCTTGCATAGTATGCCATATATGGAAATATGTTCAATAGAATTGCACATTTAACCTATATCACATTTTTGTCTTGGGGAGGAGGGAAAAAAGCAGAAATATTTGGAATTCAAGATTTTGCGAAGGGAAATGTTGAAAATTATCTTTGCATATATTTTGAAAAATAAAATATTATTGAAAATAAATAAAATAATAGTTCCTAACCCACAGTATCAAAAGAGATCATATACATAAAGTTTTCTATATTAGCTATTTTTATTATTATCTGAATCAGCATGGTATATAATTACATAGCTACACAGGTGGTCATGGATATACTTTATCTTCAATGGGAAAAAAGAATCATTAAGAAATATGAAATATATGTGACATGGAGGGAGACAATCTATAGAGAAGAAGCTTTTGCATTTTACAGATAAGGCTGACTTTACCTATAGATGACTTATAGAGTATTGAAGTACCCAGGTGATAATTTGAGGACCCTTCATATCACCATCCCTAGCTGCAATGGGAAGAGTATTGTTAGGATTACTAAGTGAGAACTGAGGTTGTCTGGATAGTGACAAGGTGAGAACTCAGGTTTTCTGGACAATTACAAGGTGAGAACTCAGGTTGACTTGATAGAGGGGGCAAGCTCATTGGCTGGGGTGGTTCTTCCCAGAAGCCCTTGCATTATCCCACGCCCATTCTCTGGGAGAATAAAAGAGAGGACTCTCAGAGATAAAAGGAGACTCTGAATTGCATCAGGCTTGACGGGGCTCTCTGCAGGAAGGGAAGTCACTTCTTTGGACAAGAGTTAATAGCAACTGCCTGGAGACAACGGTTCGTTACAGGAAGAAGAATCTGTCTGAGAGATTTGAGTAGAAGACACAGCAGATCTCTTCCCAGAGAGCGATCCAGCAGCTTCTGGAGACGACAGCTCGTTAAAATTGGCGCCCAACGTGGGGCAAGGACTTTTGCTTATCCTGACAAGAGGAGCTAGACCAGACCTTTGCAATTTGGCGCCTGAACAGGGACAGACACAGTCCTGATTCCAGTGGAAAAGCTTCCGATCTAGATCTCAGTCTCTCTGACCCAGAACCGTGAGTAAGGAGGAAACTTTGTTAAAGATTAAGTGAGCGTGCTAATAGATAAATAAGGAACTTAACTTGTTAAGGGCTAAACCAGGAATCTCTTATAGCTGAAATGGGGCAGATGTTAGCTATATTCAATCCCTGGACCTCAGCCGACTCAACCCCAGCCCCAGAAGCAACCTCACCTCCATTCAGGAGTGGTACTATAGAGAGTATAATCAACATAATTGAGGAGCAGAGTTTACTTGTAACCTGGGTACAGATTGCTAAACTCTTGGCTGCATTAAGACGCACATCCCCTTGGTTCTTAGAGGAAGAAAAGATAGATGTAGATAAATGGAAGCTAGTGGGATATGAAATGAAAGAATTTCAAGCAAAAAATGGGCCTCGTTCAATTTCTGCAGAAGTATTTTATATCTACAACATAGTTCAATTAGCCTTAAACTATCAAGCAAGTTGTAGGAGAAGGAAAAGTTCTAAAAATGAACAGAGGAGGAAGTGTGAGGAAAAAAGGAAAGATCAAGATCTTTCCCTAGACCAAGAGGATTTAAATGAGGAATTATGGTATGATTCTCTTGAAGAAGCTTCAACCCTGCCTAGAGAACAGATTATTGACAGGCCCACATCAACCCCACCTTCAGAGATGGAGGAAGAAAGAGGGGAAGAGGCAGAAACACAAACAGAATTGCCTGTGAAGAAGCCTAAGCCTATGACAAGATTAGAAAAAGCATTGGTTAAAGCTAAGAGAGAAGGACAGGATATAAGTGATTTTATACATGCATATCCTGTGATTGAAAATACTGACTCTGTAGGTAAAAAAAGGAGAAGATATGCACCTTTAGATTTGAATAAAATTAAGGATTTGAAAAAAGGTTGTACCCTTTATGGGGCTACATCAGCTTATGTCAAAATGTTACTAGATGGTTTGTCTTATGAAGTCCTAACCCCGAATGATTGGAAATCCATAGCAAGGATATGCCTGGAACCTGGAGAAAATTTATTATGGCTTTCGGAATTTCATGAATTATGTAAAATTCAAGTCAGATGCAATTTGGAAATAGGAGTTAACACACAATTCACTTTTGAGCACTTAGCTGGTGAAGGTCAATATGGAGAGAATTCGGAACAGATTAATTATACCATGACAATATATGAACAAATTGCTAAGGCTGCAATAAAAGCTTGGGGTGTCCTTCCTGGACAGAAAGATCGTGGAGAGGCTTTCACTAAAATACAGCAAGGTCCCAATGAACCTTTTGCAGATTTTGTGGGACGTTTGCAAACTGCTGTCAAAAGAACTATTGGAGAAAATTCAGCTACAGAAATAATGACCAGACATCTGGCTAAGGAAAATGCCAATGAGATTTGCAAAAGAATTATATGGGGATTAGACAAAGATGCTCCTTTAGAGGAGATCATAAGACGCTGTGCTACAGTGAGAACAAATGCTTTTTACACCCGGACAATGATGAATGTGGAAAGACAGGGTCCCTCCTGGCAAGGGCCTTCTAGAGAAACTCGGCGATGTTTTCAATGTGGAAAAATTGGACATCTAAGAGCTCAGTGTAGGTATGGAGATACAGTGAGAAGACAGGGTGAGAGAAGACCTAAAACCCCATGTCCAAAATGCAACAGAGGACTCCATTGGGCATCAGAGTGTAAACTAATTCAGGGAAATGGGATGAGGAGCCCAGGTCCAGGGCCCCAGGCAAAAAAGACTTGGGGCATGATGGCAGCTGATGTTACATTCAAAGAACCTTTAGAAGGCCAGGACTCTGATTTAATCAACCAGCAGAAAAGCAATCACATGGCAGAAAGGGATTACCTGATAAGTCAGCCAAAAGGCAATCAGATTGCAAAAATGGATTACACTTGGGGAGAATACAGGCCTTTTAAACCAACAGGGCTGTGTCCAGTGCAAACAATTCCAATGTAATTGCCAGATGATGAGAAGAGATTTAGAAAGTGGTAAATAGAAGGTAATTAAATAGGTTAACTGCCTGGGAGAGAGGGTTGCTTGTATTTCTTCAGCAGGAGAAGGAATCAGATGGGTGCCAACGAGTCATATTCGCCTTGTCAATCAGAGAGAGACAGAAAAAGAGAAAGGCCTCAAAATAAAGGAGAAGATCTAAGAAACATCTGACACTGAAAGAGCATGGATAATAAGAAGACTGTTAAAGAACGTTAAAACCAGCAGGAATCATTGGACTTCCTCACACAAGATGAGACTAATGGACAATGGACTTATGGACATTTATAAATTTTCAATTTATGATTATGTTATATACTTCTAGCATGTGTTATGTTACTATGTTACTATGTGCTTATGTAATTTATGTAATTATCTGTAATACTTCCCATATTGATGGATTTATGTTTCAAGGTCATGACTGTCCTATGTTCTAAATCAAAAGAAAGGGGGAGATGTTAGGATTACTAAGTGAGAACTGAGGTTGTCTGGATAGTGACAAGGTGAGAACTCAGGTTTTCTGGACAATTACAAGGTGAGAACTCAGGTTGACTTGATAGAGGGGCAAGCTCATTGGCTGGGGTGGTTCTTCCCAGAAGCCCTTGCATTATCCCACGCCCATTCTCTGGGAGAATAAAAGAGAGGACTCTCAGAGATAAAAGGAGACTCTGAATTGCATCAGGCTTGACGGGGCTCTCTGCAGGAAGGGAAGTCACTTCTTTGGACAAGAGTTAATAGCAACTGCCTGGAGACAACGGTTCGTTACAGGAAGAAGAATCTGTCTGAGAGATTTGAGTAGAAGACACAGCAGATCTCTTCCAGAGAGCGATCCAGCAGCTTCTGGAGACGACAGCTCGCTACAGAGTATCTGAACCACCATTAAATATTTATGTCCTTGGTTAGAACATGACCTTATTTTTTAACTAGCAAGTGCTTCTGAGTGGAGTGTTTACTAAAAGGCCATTTCCCAACCTTTAACACTTTAAAGTGAATTCAACAATACCTCAAGTGTCTGCATATAGGAGGTACTTAATAAAATCATATTGATTGATGGAATTAGTTTATCAATAAAACTTCAGAGTTTATCAGCTAAACTGATAAGGGATGTGGAGGGTAACCATAGTGGGAAGGGTAATCTTTTAATGCCAGAAATTCTAAGGGGAGAACAGGAACAAAAGCCTGATTAGGATGATGAGACAGTGTGGTGACCTACTTTGCCTACTTTACAGTTTTAGTGTAGGGTATAAAAGGATTTATTCCAAATCTTCATCTGCTAAATCTTTACTATTTTAAATAGGTTGCATTCTCACAAAATGATCTTAAACACTGATGTGTAGAAGAGGGAAAATCCCAGAGAAAAGGATAATATGGAGAGGGACTTGGGAAAATGGCCTTGGAATGGGTCCAAGAATGCCCAAGATAGAGAATGTATAGTGTTGAGGCGGGCGGGAAAGAAAGGTTGATGGAGAAGTGAAATTTTATTCAGCACTAGGATGCATTTTTACCCCTGCTGGGACAGAGGCAAGTCAATGCCAGGTTTATTTCAACCCACCTCAAAGGGGCCTTCATTTCCATCTATGTGCTGACAACCACAGATGACAAAACTGAGGAAGTCCAGAGCCAACTGCGAGGGCTCATTTATGCCCTGCCAAGAGCACAACATGCTGCCAAGCATGGGTGATTTAAATGCAAAAGCAAAGGAGGAAGCTGTAGCTCTGAATGTTTTTGAGAGACAGGAAGAGAGAGGTGCTCATGTAGAATGTTCCTTGCAGACAAATGCCTTGAGGATCCTTTGTGAACGTCAACTTCCCCACCAAGAAAGATCCAGGGAGCTCTCTCTAGAATTATAGCTTCTTGGATAGAGTTGTGCAGAAATCTGAATAAAGAGAACTGAGGTTTGTTTTTGTTTTTGTTTTTGTTTTTTTAACAATGTTTAGAAACAAAAGGCTTGCTTGATTTTCAAATAAGACAGAAAATAAACTCAAAAATTATGCCTAGAGAGATGACTATTTTGATGAAAATGCTTCATAATCATTTATCTTAAGCTGTTGAAAGATCTTGCCTTGGTGACATCTGTGACCATGATGTTAAAAGATGCTTGAGTATATAAAATAGCTAATTTGATTACTGGAAATTCTTTTGTTATTTACCACATCAGAGAATTGGATTAAAACAGACATGCCTAGATCTCAACTGAGGGGAAGGAAATCAGCGTAGTAGAAAGGGATTGTATGTATCACATGCACGTACACACACACACACACACACACACACACACACACACAGCTCAACTTCAGATGAGAAGAAGAAGGTATAGAGGAGATCTCCAATGCCCTCATCGGCTAGATGAAAAAACCTCTGTCCCTGAAATAGGGAAAGAAGAAATTGTTCTTAAAGAAAGATATAAAGACTATCCTTTTTCCGTTTTCTATAAAGAATTAATGTAAGTTTTTATAGTAAGATTTTTGGCCAACCAACAATGTTATCTCATAATAATGATTTAATTCTCATGGAAATAGTGTTACCTGTAGTAATGTTTCACCTAGCATCATGATTTTTCAGAACTAGCTAATGACATTAAATAGAAAATGCTTTTATAGCAAATATCAAGAATTTCTAGTCTCCATGTTGGATTACTTAGAGGTTTTCAGATTGAAAAAATAGTCACTGGCTGCTAAATTATTTTAAGAATTTTTGACAAGTTGGCACAAAAAGTCATCTGTTATTCAACAATCTCATAATTATAAGTCCTTTTGGAAACTTAGCAGGCAGGCAGGATCACTTGTCATCAGAGGCAGCTTCTTTTTTTATAATCAAACTATATTAAGAATTTTCCCAATCTGCAGATCAACTGTTATTTTGCCTTGTTCAAGCAGAAATCAGAGAAATTCAGTTCCTCCATCTGTTGAGTTCTTCTCAGAAAGGCCAATAAACTAAAGTTCAAAATATCAGAAGAGACATTGATCCTTATTATTAAATAGTGAGGACAAAAGCCTGTGTTGTCAGCTGAACACCAAAGTTCTATATATCTCTATGCAGAAAACAGCTTTTGTTTACAAAAGTGAAGGGAGGAGTTGTTGAGATATTACATGAAAGGAAGGAAAATAAAAAAACACCAGATTTTTTTAAAAACATGTTACAATTGAATAAAAACAGTGCTGATAGTTAATAGTTAATAGACCGTGTTTCAGACATAGTTATTCGACAGATTTGCTGTCATTTTTCTCCTCAGTTTCCTCATCTAAAAATGAAGTTCTCTAGTTACTTTTCAATTCTTAAATTTAATGATTCTGTTTCTAAGCTGGGAACTGTATTTATTATGCCTACAGAACTAAAGAGAAATGTTCTCAATAGCAACATGTGTTAGATATTAATCTGATGATTCTGGGTCATCTTCCATGCACAAAATTATTTTAAGATGTAAAACCAAAATGCACATTTTTGTAAACACTGAAATAATTATTTCAAAAATTAATTAATAATTTATGAATATAGTAAAACATGAATACAAAACACACCATTACAGTCTCCAATTTTACTTACACATTTTATCTTAGAATCTATTAATCATTATAAGTTAATGCAAAATAGATTTCAGTTGAACAAATGAAATATAAATATTTTTATTCATTATATTATTAAATTTATAAATAAACTGGTAGTCAAAGGGTTAACAGTGTTAAAGTAATATGGAAATGGTTAGTTGGTTTTGTGGTGGGGCTTTTTAAAGCATCATTTATGGTTTACAGTCAAAAAATAGCTGCAGAGCAAGGTTGTCATGGCAACTCACAAATCCATCAAGCATTTTTCTTTTAATTATCCACCAATCAGCTAACTGGAAAGGAAAGGAAGAGGAGGAGGAGAACATGTGAAATAAATAAGGAAAAAGGAATTAAGATGGGTATAAAAAATTATTTCTCAGTAAATGTCTAAAAGGAGTTTTGATTACCAGTCATCTACCCACCTTCAGAAGCTTGAGTAGTATGTTTATTTCGACTTAATAGGATAGAGGGAAGAGAGAAAAGGTACAAAACATTTTTTTATGCTAAGGACTTCTGAGAACAGGAATGGGAGAGTGAAAGGTCAATTTGAATGAAAATTGGTGATTATAGTTTTGGAGAATTCCGTCAAGGAACCTCTCCAAGTTGCACCCCGATTTTCCCTTCAGATTTTCATTAGGATGCTTCAAAAGCCTCTCCACTTGAAAGCTCACTACATCTCTACATTTCATACATTGGAATTATTTCTCTCTCTCTTCTCACTCTCTGGTCCCTCCCAGAACCTCTAAGGAAAACATCTGTTTTCATTCTTCTCCAGGATAAAATCCTGACTCATCTTCTGGACATTCTCTAAAACAGTCCCCATGCCAACCATCTTCATTCCCCTCTTTTATATATTGTCTAGAATGTAAGCTCCTTGAGGACAAGGACTGTCTTTCTTTTTTCTTATACTCAGATTTTTGGCACTTACCACTTACTTGATAAAAAGCTTGTTGATTTGATTTGGGACCACTAAAATCTTAATCTAAGAGATTTTTCGGTGTGGGGGAACATTCAAAGATTAGAACATTTACCCACAGCTGTACAATTCCTACAAATCAGAGGAAGGACTCCAATCCAGGTTTTCTTATCTCCAAGCTCAGCTCCTTATCCATTTTGTCTTACTGATCTTCTTTATGCTATGTTTTGATATAAACAATGACTATATTATTAGCTTGCCTTAAGGAAAATAACTATGTTTTACTGGTTCTTCTGAACTTTCTCAGAAAGTGGATCTCCTTTTCTAAGAGGAACATCTTGAAGACGCCCCTCTCTGGCTTTCATTCTATTTCATCTCCCTCTATTAAAATGAGAGCATGGACAGGCTCGTTTTTGTATTTTTATTCCTTGCACTTAATTATAGTCCCTTGCACATAGGAAGTTCAGGAGACAATAATTTAAAATTGCCGTTTTCAAGAACTAATTCATGTATTATACTAGGTGATTCAATTCCTTAATTTTTTTATAGTTCTACATGTTAATAACTAAATATCAATGGTAGACTGAAATGTGCCTATAACTTAGTAGATAAGACTTAGAGAATTGACTGAGGCTCTAAAAAGTGAGTGACTAGAATAGATTCGCATTGAAGTTGGTCTGAAGCTGGAAATGAAATCCAAATCTTCCCAACTCTAGCACTAGCAATCTTATCTACTGTTTAAATAAGAATGCAAATTTTTCTGAAAGAATTTCTAAACCTATCTTATCTTCTTGGATGATTACTTACCTAGAAAATGCATTGCAGTAAAGAGTTTTAGCATTCATAGCATTAATCTTGAAATAGCTCCAAGGTTTCATTGACAATAATTTAGATGAACTTCAGCAAATTTCAGCAGAGAAAGGCAGATGAAATTGGCATTTTATAAGTGCTGTATTAACAGTCATGGGTGATAATTTAAACACACAACCCAAAGAATAATTATCAAATAGAAAGACTGAAAACACGATATATAGTATCCTCAGGAAAATTAATTGTCAAATAATTAAATACTAATACTAATAATTGTAAATTCAGGAGAGGAAGAGATTATAATTTGCTGAGAAAACTAGTTAATTCTTCAGTATGTTAAATCTTCAGTATGAGCATACCTCAAAAAATTAATAATAAACACTAAAAATCAGGATTTGATTTATCATTTTGTTGATTTCTATACTTATGAAAGCAATAGAGAAAATACTAATAATACAAGTTAAACTTAAAAATATGTCATGCAATTTCTCTCTTCCCCCTGTCCTGAGAGCCACTTATTAAACATTTACTAGCACATCACCAGTTAGAAAACTTATGTATAGCATGTCAAGCTAGGATGGTCATTTGAGACCTCATATGCCAAGATACAGAGTTGATTGTTGAAATTGTTGAAAAATAGAGCAACAAAATGAATGATATAATTTTAGGAAGATTAATTTGGCAACACTTTATAAAATGGATTTGATTGGGGTGACTATGAATATCAATAAATAGGTCATTGTAGTAATTTAGTGTATAAAATGATAGAAGTCTTAATTTAAGTGACTGACAGAAATGTAAAGGAAGGGACAAATGGATAAAGAAGAAATAAGGAAAGCGGGTATATTCTGCATATTAAATGATTAATGTGCAAGGAAGAAAGTAAATGGTGAGAAGGGACAGGGGGCCCCTTAGTGAAAATACTAAATTTGAGGGTTGTAAAGTAAATGGTGAGAAGGGACAGGGGGCCCCTTAGTGAAAATACTAAATTTGAGAGTTGTTTTTTTTTTTTTTTTTAAGAGACTGGAGACCTGCATTTGTATGAAGTCCAAAAGATAAAAAATTTAAGTTGACCAGAAAGCTAATTTTTAAAATCTGGCTTCTTAAAAACAAATTACTACTAATAGCTTTTACTTTTGAAGGAAAAGGTTTTCTTTAGTATTTTCCTACCATTCACAAAATATTTCAAATTTTCATCATTTTTTGAAAAATCTTTTATTAAACCATCAGCATAACAAAAAGCATTAAAAAGTAAGAAAGATAAGTTATAGTTTCAAGATTCTCCAAGGAAAAACACTTTTAAAACCAAATATAATATTCTTGTATTAGTACAATTCTCTCATTTTCAGCAGGTAAATTTATATTAGTATTGTTCTCCTGACAAAGAAATGTTTTATAGAACCTACTAAATGAAGCATCCATGTCTCTAAAAAAGGAATTAATGTTTAAACTGATTGATCCACTCTGATAGAAACCTTTTGTCTTTAGCTCCAGTGTTGTGGATGTGAGCCAGTACGCAGAAGGAGGATTACAATTCATCTCCTTCCTCCAGTTGAATCACACTAATAAGCCATAAATTTTCAGGGCAAACAGCCAAATGAAGTCTGTTTTCTTCAGGCATATCTCAACTAGCTCAACTGAACTGGGAACTTAAAAATGAATAGACAAATAAAATAAGAAGTGATTTTGGAAGCAAATGGTCACTATGAAGGGTAATTGTTAGCTATTTCTATTAGGTTAAGACTTGGTGCATAAAGAAATACTAAGGAAAAAAATTGAATCTCAGAATTCCTAAGTTGTCTTCTCTTATTTTTTTTCCACTTAAGAAAGATCCCATCAAATCCACAGACAAAACAGAAATCATTTTTCCCTCCCCAAATTCAACCTGCTCCTCCTCCCAACTTCATTTCTCTTGAGGATACCATCATTTTTCCAGTCATCTAATTTGCAACCTCAGTATCATCCATGACTATTCCTTCCTAGGTTCTCCCCACATCCAATCACTTACCACATCTTGTTGATTCCAATTTTACAACACATATCATTAATGTATTTTTCTATAATTGCATAGCCATCATAGAAGGGTGAGTTGGAAGAGGAAGGGAATGAGTTGTTCTTCCATATCGTTTCATTTGAGTTTTGTTTGATTTTTATTATTTTGTAACTTTTTAAAAAATTGGTGTGTAGTTGTTCTTTCCATTTATAAACTATTATTTATTTATACCCTGATGCAAACAAATAAAATTATAATAGCAGATATTAACTTATTTAGGAATTATTCAGTTAGATCAAGCTGGGAATTATGAACCTAACAAACAATCAGATGTTCAAACCAGAATATTGTTTATTTTGTACTCATTACCACTCCCACTATCTCCAAAAGGATAGAACTAATAAACCAGGGCAAGCAATTTGGAGAAGGGGGAGGATTTATCTCATCTCTTTCACTAAAGCCTTGTATAGTTGAATAATTAATATGGGAATTCTCATTGTGGACATTGAACATCCCAGATACCTGCTGCTACTGACTTGAAGAACATTTCAATAGGGAAGGATAGATAAGATGAGGGGGGGAAATGGTATCTGTGTTGTCAAGGACAACAGTGATTGATGCCAAGTAAATTTGACTACACATAAAAGAACAAATAAAATAGAAACTCATGGAAAGATTTACATTTACTGACCCAAAATAAATTAACAGAGCTAGGAATACATTCTATATGATAAATACAATGATATAAATGGAAAAGACCAAAAGCAATTTTGAAATATTGAAAAGAACAAGCTGGGCTTTGAAGAAGATATATGAAAAGGTATCTCCCAACTCCTTTGTAGGGAGAAAAAAGGAGTGATGTTCCTATTTTTTTTTTCTATTCTTCTATCTTTAAAAAACAATTCTTTGTTACAAGTGATGGCCACTGAGAAAGCTATAGAGAGAAAATCTAGGAAATCTTAAATTATAACAACAAAACACTATTTTTTAAAAATTAGATTGACATTTCCTAAGGTAATATTAAACCATTACACCTTCAGCTCAGAAACTGCTCTTTCAATTCTCTCTTTTCTCTCAAATGAAGTCATTCATTCACCCATTCAGCAAATACTGAATATCTACTGTTTTCAAGGTACTATGCTAGTCATTGTGAAAGATAAAGATGACCAGATCACAGTCCCTATTGTGTTAAAAGAAAACAATCCTACACATCAAAACATAACATAAAATGTAATGCATAGCATAAAAGACAAATGAACAATGTACTGTAAGAGATTGGTGAGGAATCTCATCAGGTGGTAGTGGTGGGGGCTGGAGGGAGAGATATGGTTCAGAGAAGAATTACTTTAATTGTTCAAGTGATATCTTGAAGAACAAATAGTTTTTTAATACATGAAGTTAGAGAAAAAGGAATGGAAGCGCATGAGCAGAAGAAAGGAGACAAAACAATATAAAGTGTATTTAGACAACAAAATATGATCCAATTTGGCAAGACAACAAGGTGTATTCAATGACTAAGGGAAGACAGAAATCCAGGAAGGAAGGGTAGGACCAGGTTCTGAAGGCTCTTGAAAGGCAGGCTAAGAAGATAGTACTAGTTTTTGAACATTCAAAGTGGGGAATAGAGATATAATAGAAAACTGTTTCACTCCCTCACTAGCTTAAAGTCTAAATTAGAATGGTGGTAATAAGAAGAGAAAAGAGGAAAATAAAACTGATCAAAAAAATCTAGGTATCTAGGGTATCTAGGGGTATCTAGGGTGGTGAAACAGTTAAAGATAACATGGAATTTACAAGTTCAGGAGAACAGTGGTACCATTTAAAGAAGAGATAAAACTTCTATACTCAACATAGAGATAGCTAAATGGCACAATATATGGAGCACTGGGTCTGGAAGATGTACATTCAGTCTCTTATTAGCTGTGTGATTCTGGGCAAATCATTTAACTTAAGCTTTCTCAGTTGTAAGATGGATAATAACAATGCCTACTTCCCAGGTTATTATGAAAATCAAATGAAATAACATTTGTAAGGTCTAAGTTTTCAGCATTTTCATAAAACTGTGTTTTAATTTTTTCCCTTCCTCCTTTAACTCTCCCCTTTCCAAGACAACAAGCAATCTAATATAGGTTAAATGTGTGCGATTTGATTAGGAAATATTAAATAAAATAAAAATATAATAGGACAGATAATTTTAATTTATAATTTTCTAAATCAATATGTGGCCACAAGAGTACCTATTTGATATCAGTGATTCAGAATTAGGATACACCATTTCCTACTACCCTAATTTTTTCATCCTATTACACTGGGTATCTGACTGCTCCCTCTTGGATTTCTAGCAATCTCTTCTTTCATTTCCCCAAGGCCAATGATGGCTGTATGCTCAAGAAAGGGTGGATCCAGACATGGATGTAAAAACATATGTTTATCTAAATGAGCCTGAATCTGGCCCTCAAGAGCCTGGTTATTTCATTAATTTCATGCTTTGTTTTATTTTGCTTTTTCAATCTTGTTTTCACTGTCCCAGGTCAAGAAACAGTGAACCTGAAAGAATGATCTTTTCGGTCTTGGCAGCTATCTGCTAATAACATGAGCTCACCAGCTTGTTGTTGACTCACTGAGAAGTTCTATTATTTTTCACGAGAAGTGGATCACTGCTAAGATGGTGCTGCAGTTAAAGATTCTGAAAACCTGTCCTGTCTGTTCAACTATCTCTGAACTGTGTGAGTTATGTAGACATTCCAAACTCAATGGGAATGTACAATAACTTTTCAGCAATAACACAAAATCATATTCATCTTTCAATAGATATAATGGTATGGTGGATTATTTTAATGTTTCAATTGTTGTTAATGTATAATTTTTAGTCTTCTGGGTTTTAAGCATTTTTATGGCAGGTGAAATGTATGGCTTTCCTATAAATACTTTGTACAATATGTTAATATCTATTGAGGAAACCTTAGATGTGAGTCATATTTAAGTTTTGTTGTAAAGATTTTCCTTTTATCTTTGGAGTGGAGACCTAACAAGCCAGAGATAGATAAAGCTTTGTCCTTTCTAGAGCTGAATCCTCTATGTTTGAACCCAGGTCTTGTGAACATTGGAACATCTTTGTAGGAAACTTACCAAACTCTCCAGTCCCATCTCAGGTCCTAGTTGATAAATACTTCAAAAGGGAAGCTAACTTGATTGAACATTTGGGGCAATGAGAGGATTAATTAATGAATTTAAAATTAAATAATGCCCCCAAAGTATCATACAGAATAATGACTGTAATCTGAAAATAGGAATACTGGGAACTGGTGTCATGAAAACACTTATAGGCAGATTATCCAAAAGCACATCAATTGATGTTAAGTACCTATTTTATTAATGGGATCAAATCAGTTATTTATTCCTAATTAGCACATTAACTCAATATCATAAATTCACTTGTTTTTTAGGAAGTAATGGCTCCACTTTTCAAAACTTTCCAGTGTCTCCCCAATGGCATTCAAGGCTCTCCATAGTCTGTCTTCAAACCATCTTTTTGAAGCTTATGTCATAGTATTTCTCTTGATGTATTTTATATTTATTTAAACTCTGTCAATTAAATTTTTCATCTGATCTCTTGCCATTTTGCTTGCTCACATCTAAAATACTCTCCTATCTACATCTCTAGCATTGATATCTACATCTCTAATATTGATATTTTGACCCATCCTTCAAGAAGGCTTAGCTTAGTTATAGCCTTACTTGATTTCCTCTAACCAAAAGTAGACTTATCTCTCTAAAAACTTTCATAGCATCTGCTAATTGATCAGAACTGCCTTTTTGCTATTTCATTGCATATAAGTTCTCTAATTAAATAACTATTTTTTCCAGTCAGGTTGTAAATTCCTTGAAGGCAGGGACTTCTTTATATTTGTATCACCCCATTGTCCAGCACAGTGTTTTGATGATAGTAATTTATAGTCTTGAGGACAGCATTTAACAAGTGTTGAAGTGATTGTCAGGGAAAATGCATAATAAGGTGCCCTCTATATGGCCTATGTTTTAAATTGTTATATAATATAGTTCATGCTATTTTACCCATTGTAGACCAGAAGCAATTGATTACCAGAAACTTTTGATGAATCTAATCACTTCCTGATGTTCACTTTCTGCCTTTATCATCTGTTTTTCAGTGTTTTTCCAGGTCAGTGGTTGACTGGGATGACTGGGAAGGACAAGCCAGGGCTTTGTATTTAATTTCAATATATTACACACTCCCTTCCTAGATCATTGCCTTATAGTGGGCTTTCATAGCTCAATGAAACTATGAGCTATACTACGTAGTTACCCAATATAGACAGGTCTTAGTGGAGACGAAAAAATGATACACTGGAGAAGGAAATGGCAAACTATGCTAGCATCTTTGCAAGAAAACTCCCAGGGAAGTATTAAAATTATAAAAGAGATGATATCAGAAGATGAGCCCTTCAGTTTAGAAGGTATCCAACAAACTATTGGGGAAGAGTGAAAGACAATTACAAGTAGCTTCAGAAAAAATGAAACAGCTGGGCCAAAGATAAAAAGAAGCTCAGCTGTACATAAGTCTAATGAAAGAAGGAAAGTTGAATGCTGTAGGATTGCATAGGAATGCTAAACTGAATGTGGTCAAATAAAAGATGGAAAGATTAAACATCAACATCTTAGTGTCAATAAACTTGAATAGATGGGAATGAATGAATATAATTCAGGTTACATTTTATATAAATTACTCTAGGCAAGAATGCCTTAGAAGAAATAAACTAACTAACCTTCATGGCCAGTAAAAGGGTAAGACAAGCAGTACTAGGATAGAATCTCAAAAATAACAGATTGATATGTTTGAATCCAAGGCAAACTGTTCAACATCACAATAATACAAGTCTATGATCCAACTACTGATGCTAAAGAGTCTAAAATCAGTTCTTTGAAGACCTACATCTTTTAGAAATAACATTCCCCCCAAAAAGATGTCATCATAGGGAATAGGAACACTGAACTTGGAAATCAAAAGATAATTGGAAAAAATAACAGGCAAGTTTGACTTTAGAATACAAAATGGAGCAGTGCAGAAACTAAAAGAATTTTGTTAAGATGACACACTGGTCATAGCAATCACTTTCAACAACATAAAAGGCAACTCTACATATGGATACCACCAGATAATCAATATCAAAATCAGATGACATGGAAATATCTTTAGAAGAATTGCACATATTTAATCTATATCAGATTGTCTGCTGTCTAGAGAAGGGGCAGGAGGGAGAGAGAGAAAAAAAATTCAGAACACAAGGTTTTGCAAAGGTGAATGTTGAAACTATCTTTTCACATAGTAAATACTATTAATAACAAAATCAAATTGATTGTATGCTTTATAGTCAAAGGTGAAGAAACTTTACATAGCCAGTTAAAATAAAACCTGGATCTGACTCTGACTAAGATCATGAGTTTCTTATTATAATATTCAGGTTTAAGTTGAAGAAAGCAGGGGAAACCATCTGACCATATAGGTATGATCTACATAACATCCTTTATGAAGCTAGGATTACAAGAATCACCTACTCTGAAAAACTTCAGGAGAAAAAAAATGGATATTCAGTTAAATAGAAAACTTTTCAAACATTCCTGATGAAAAGACCAGAGCTAAATAGATAATCTGACTTTCAAATACAACAATCAAGAGAGGCATAAGGAAGTAAAGAGGAAAGGGATCTCCCTTTGAATCCCTTGAATCATAAGGGATTCAATTAAGTCAAACTATTTACGTTCCTTCATGGGGAAATGATACTTGTAACTCCTAAGAACTCTATCATTATTAGGTCAGTTAGAAGGAGTATATATAGAAAGAAGGCAGTCAGCTACTATGAGTTGTTATGACTACTGTACATTATGGGATGTAAAATGGGTAATTTTGATTATATCAAATTTTAAAAGTTTTTGTACAAACAAATCCAATATAACAGAATTAGAAGAAAGCAGAAAATTGGAGGGAGAGGGCATTTCTAGCAAGTTTCTCTGTTAAAGGTCTCATTTCTCAAATTTTATGAGAAGATGAGTCATTGGCCAGTTGATAAAAGGGCATATGATATGAATAAACAGTTTTTAGGTGAATAAACTAAAACTATAAAACATTGGAATAAATGCTGTGAATCACTATTAATTAGAGAAATGTGAATTAAAACAACTGTGAGGATTATCTCATACCATTAGATTGGTTAATATGATATAAAATGAAAATGATAAATGGATATTTATCCATTTATTTTTTAGGATAAGTGGGAAAATTGGGACATTAATGTTCTAGTGGTGAAGTTATGGACTGATCCAACCATTCTAGAGAGAAATTTGGAACTATGCCTAAAGATCTAGAAAACTGTGGATATCCTTTGACCCAGAAATACCATCACTAAGTGTATATTGCAAAGAAAAAAAAAATTTAATGAAAATTATCTATGTGTCCAAAATATTCCTAGCAACTCTTTTTGAGGGCAAAAAATTGGAAATTGAGGGCATACTCATTATTTGGTGAATAACTACAAGTTGTGGTACATGATAATGATCAAATACAATGGTATGTGATAGTATAGTGCTATAGGAAAAAGAGAAGATAAACAAGATGCTTTCAGAAAACCCTGGGAAGACTTACAGTAATTGATGCAGTAAATGAAGTGAGCAAAACCATGAGAACATTGTATACTGTAACAATACTTTTGGACAATGATCAATAGTAAATGATTTATCTATTCTCAGTAATACAATGATTTAAGATAATCCTGAAGGACTTACGAAGAAAAGTGCTATCCACTTCAAAGAAAAGAACAGATAAAAGCATACTTTTAAAACTTTTTTCAAACTTTCTTTGATTTCATTGTTTTTATTTTTGTTTTCTTTCATACTTTTAAAAAACTTTCTTTGATTTCATTGTTTTTATTTTTGTTTTCTTTCACAACACAAATAATATGGAAATATGTTTTACATGATTGCACATGTATAACCTATGTTAAATTGTGTGACTTATTGAGGTTTGAAGAAAGGGAAGAAAAGAATTTGAAATTCAAAATTTTCAAAAATGAATGGAAAATGTGTTTTTTTTATGTAATTGGAAAAATAAAGGAAAAAAGAATATTAGAGATGTCAAATTATGTTTTATGAAAAAATGGGCTTGACAAAAAATTTTAAAATGGTAGAGACTTCACAGAAGTAGAAGAAATTAAGAAGTGGCAAGAATATCAGAAGGACCATACCAGAAATATCTTAACATCACTTAAAATGATGATGGTTTGATTACTTATCTAGAGCCAGACACCCTGGAGAATGAAGTCAAGTGGCCTTTAGTTAACATTGCTAACAATGAGACTAATGAAAATGACAGAATTCCTGTTGAGCTTTTTAAAATCCAAAAAGATGAAATTGTTAAAGTACTGCACTAAATATTCCTGGAAATTTGGAAGATTCAGCAGTAGCCACTGGATTGGAAAAGTTCAGTTTACATTGCAACCCTAAAAAAGGACTACACCAAAAAATATTCAAATTACCAAACGTCAAATTGTGCTCATCTTACATGTTATGTTTATTATTCTGCAAGCCAAGTTTCAGCAATATGTGAACAATAACCAGAAAAGAATAATTTTCAAAAAGGCAGAGGAACTAGAGAGCAAATTGCCAATATTTAATGAATTATAGAGAAAGCATGGAAATTTCAGAAAAATATCTACTTTTTACTAGAACTTTTGACTTTTTGGATCACAACAAAATGTGGCAAATCCTCAAAGAATTAGGAATATCAGATCATTCCTGAGGAACAAGGATGCAGATCAAGAAGCAACAATTAGAACCAAACATGGAGCAACTGCTTTTAAAGATTGGGAAAAGAGTATGACAAGATTGTATATGTCACCTTATTCAATTTATATGCAGAGTACATTATATGAAATGCTAGACTGGATGAAACAAAAACCAGAATTAAGATTGTCATGAGAAATATCCACAATTTCAGATATGCAGATGACACTACTGTGATGGCAGAAAGTGAAGAAGAATTAAGAAGCCTCTTTTGAGGGTGAAAGAGAAGAGCATGAAAACTGGCTTGAAATTTAACATTAAAAAAAAAAAAAAAAAAAGATCTTGGCAACTGTTTCCATCATTTCCTGGCAAACAGAGAGAATGAATGGAAACAGTGTCAGATTTATATTTTAGGTGCGAAGATCACTACAGATGGTAACTGTAGCCATGAAATTTAAAGAGTCTTGCTCTTTGGAAGGAAAAAATATGACAAGTCTGGATTACATACTAAAAAGCAGAGGCATCTTGATGATAAAAATCTGTATTGTCAATTGTATTTCTGGTAGCAATGTGTGGTTGTGAGAGTTGGACTATAATGAAATCTGAGTGCCACACAATTGACATTTTTGAATTGTGGAGCTAAAGAAGACTTTTGAGACACCCTTAGACAACAAGGAGGTCAATTCAATCAATACATAAATTGATTCAGGCTTTTCACTGGAAGGTCAAATACTGAAGCTAAAGCTTACATATTTTGGTCATGTAATAAAAGGATGAGACTGATTAAAAAAGACCCCGATGCTGGGAAAAGATTGAAGGCAAAAGGAAATCAGGGTGAGATGAATAGGTAGTATCATGGAAATAAAGAACGTGAACTTGGATAGGGTTTGAGACATAGTGAAGAATAGAAAACCTGGTGTGCTTTGTTCCATGAGGTCATAAAGGGAACACAACTGAATAACTGCATAATAACCATATTTTAAAGTATCTCCAATAAAGGTTTTTTGTTTGTTTGTTTGTTTTTAATAGGATCAACTTTCCTATAAAATTAACCCAGCAAATTAGTTTTGTCTTTCCTCCTTACCTTCCATTTCCTGCTGCACTGTGGGTGGCATTATATCCTGGATGTGGTGGTGGAAACCAGGATTGTCTGTTAAGAAATAATACATAAATAGAATGTTCAGAAGCTCTAATCTCAAAGTCCCATCTTTTTAGGATCAATTTATAACATTTGGTAGCCAAGGATAAAATAATATATGTTAGGTTATTTTTTTTTACAAGTACCAATTCTTGTAAATAGAATGAAAAAAACCATGATGTATTCATGTTCTCTACATTGAAATCAATTTTCTGATTTTCTTTGGACACTAAATAATAAGACATTGTAGCAATGATCATGTCAAAAAATAACTGAAAATATAATCATATTCAGAGACCTAAATAGTGTCCATTTTAGTGCAGAAAGCTTTTTTCCCATTAAAAAAAAAAAAAAAAATTAAACCTGACTTATTCACCCCTTGGATTGACAGGAGCACCTAAGAGGTTCAGCAAAAAGATAAAAGGGTAAAATAATAAAGAATGTCCAAAGGATGATAGGAAAATGAGGGGTCTGGAGTTCTCCATATGCCATTCATAATAACTATCTTCAAATATTTGAGAGGTTGTCATGTGATAGGATATGTTTTTTTTGTTTTGTTTTGTTTTGTTGTTTTTTTTTTTTTTTTTTTAATCACAACAAGGGAGAGGAATAGGACATATGGATGAAAAGTTATAGTGATTCAAATTCCAACTCATTATTGAATGGAATTCCTCAACTTTTACTCCTTATCTAGAATAATAGATTTACTTACTGCTTTATATCTAGTAGATAAATAGGTTTTAGCAAAGATAACAGAGATATGTGGATAAAGAGCTTCATTGTAGTCAAAAAGCCCTGTATTCAAGTCTCACCTCAGACATATATTACCTGTGTAACCCTCAGCAAGTCAATTAATCCCTCAGCACTCTAGAGAATCCTTTAGAACTGTAAATTTCAGAGAACAACATTGCTAGAGGGACTTCATCATTGGAAGCTTTCTATGAAAATGAAATTACAGGCCTAGCTTCTATCCTTTATCTTACCATAAATGTAGAACCTAATCAGAGAAGATGGTAATGATCACAGAAATACAGGAATTTTTATGCAAGATTCCTTTATATATAGTTGTTGTGAAAATCCTTGGTTGATTATAAATAATTAATCTATCCATGGCAAAGAAAGTGGCCACTTTCACAGAATGATTTAAGGACTCTTAGGAAAAGTTTACTTGCACCCAAAGTTTCTACCCTACTAGAATGACATAATGATCTTTGTTTCCACTATCACAGTTATTTTGAAGTTTAGGGCGCCATCTGTAAAAGTTTCCATTAAGATTTGTGGTGTAATGCAAAGAGCAATGCATTAGGAAGGAAAAGATGTGGATTCTAGTTCTAGCATAGTTACCAATTTGCTGTCTCAAAAACTTAACTGAACTTAGAGCTAGAAAAAAAAACAACATAAAATCATAGAGCCAGAACTAACAGGTACCTTAGAGGTCATCTAGCTCAACTTCCCTTCCCCATTTTATAAGAAGATGAAACTGATATCCAGGGAGCTTAAGTAACTTGCATTCTATAGTCCCTCAAAATTCACCTTTTTTCTCTCTCTCATTCAAAGCCAACAGTCCATCTCCCATCCCTGTTCCTTTTCATTAGTTATCTCTTTACATCAATCTCATAAAGTCTTTCTCTTTCTTTAACATGCATCTTAGGCACAACTTTTTGACTGGAGCCTTGATCCTCACAATTGCCAGTGTCCTCTCCCCCAAAACAGTTCATATTTGATTATTTTTATGCATATTATGCATTTTATTCATATATGCATATATACTCAAAGAGCATATATTAACTCTATAGTTATATCATATGTATTTTCACATGGACTTTTGTCCCCACTAGAATGTAAGAAAATATTTTTTTCATCATTTCATACTTATATCCCAGAGCCTGGCATTTAGTAAACAATAAAAACATATTGATTGATTATTTATTGATTGTTTAAGATCATTCATAAACAGTTGAGTTTGAACCCAACATATCCTAATCTGGAGCCGATGCTTACATTGCTCAGACATCCAGTATAAATCCAACATGTGGATCATACAAATGAGGAAACTGGAGTCCAAAAGGTTAAATGAAACAATCAATTTCACATAGCTAGAGACAGAGCCTGATCTAACTCATGTTTTTCTTTATAATATAGAACTTCTTACATCATACCAGATTTCCTCCCCTTGGGCAAGAAAAGGAGAAGACAACAATAGATGGGGCATAACCAGAACATGATGGGTATTTGGAAGTTAAGGAAGACTATAAAAATAAGGAAACTGGGAATAAAGGAGGGAAGAAGACACAAAGATAAATTTTAAACATCCATCCCAGAAAAGCCCAATTTACACAGCCAACTAGAGAAATACTTTGATTTAGAAGTAAATATTTTCCCAATGATAAGCACTGACTACCTCTTTTTCTTTACAGGAGTTATGACAGATGTGGTAGTAGCAGTAGTGCTTGTAGTGGTGCTGGTGTTCAAAGAAACTCCAGGTAACCTATATTTAAAAAAGGAAAAAAAAAAAAAAAAAGGTTTGTGTTTTGTGTTTGTTTGTTTATTTTGAGAAGAAAAAAGATCATGGTAACAATTGGATCCTTATTTTTTATCTTTAAACCCATCATCTCTCTCAACCCCCAACCTCTAGAAACATCAACTACTGCAGTTGTCTTCACTTTCCACTTGTAAACCACTGGCTTAGCTTTAAGCATGATTGGAAATCATCACAAAGGTAAATTGTGGAGTGGCAAGAGGGAGAGAGGGAAAGATGTCATAAAGTGATAGGAAGATCCCCTGAATAAGCATCAACACACAAACAAGGAAATAAATGCACAAAAAGAACTGAAGAAGGGGATAGGCAAATAATCTTAACAGCTTGTTAATTTTTATATTTTAAATATAAAATTTTCTTTAAAAAATTGATGACAAAAGTTTACATTTTCTTATACAGTCATCATGTTCTTTAAATATTGAAAGTTTTGTTGTTTTAAAGGAAAGAAGAAAAATACATTAATGTTGAAGATTAAAATTTGGCCTGATAAGATCTTTAAATATCTTCCACTCATATATTCTGGGGCAAATCCATTTTATCTAAATGGTTTATTAGGTATCCTTTATAGAGAACCATGATTTTGGAGTCCTCTTTCTATTAATAAAAGAATTGCAGGGAAATGAAGTCAGGCAGGAAGGAGGTGGTGGTGATGGTAACCCGGAATATCATGCAAATGAAGAGCATTAACAACCAACAATACTAGAAAAGAATAGGGGAAAAGAGGGGAGAGATCATCATCAATTTATAGGATCATAGATTTAGAGACGGAAGAGAACTTAGAGACAATCGTTTTATAGATGAAGAAACTAGGTCTCAAGGAGATTAGATAGCACACCTAAGGTCATAAAGGTAGTTTAGTATTAGACGTAGGATTTGATGGGAAGAAAAAGGAGAAGAGGGGAAGGAGAAAGGAGAAAATTAGGGAGTTAAGGAAAGAAAGGAGAGGAAAATTGGTTGAAGAAGAGAGGGAAGGAGAGAGCAAGGGAGGAAAAGAGGGAAGAGAGGCAGAAAGAAGGAAAGAGGAGAAAAGAGAAAGGAAGGAAAGAGAAGGAAAGAGAAAAGAGAGACATAGAGAGACAAAGAGAGAAAGAATAGGAGAACGTTTTCATTCCCAAGAAGGCATACAAAAATTATCCTTTAAGTCTGAAGTTAATGTAGAAGGTGAGGATAGGCAGTACTTTGAATAAACATACAAAGAAACAAAGACATTATGCTCTAAAATATAGTTTCAATAGAAATGTACATACGGCTTTGTTGCTTCTGATGTTCTGAATGTGGATAAACCTCTGATGGGGAGAAAAACATCAAAGTTTGAGAAATAAACAAGTGGCAACAAAGAACAATTAATACCATCTGTGTTATAGTCATCCATAATTTAATTGTTCAAAGTTAGAAATTCTTTGAGTAAAGAGGAAAGCACTAGTATTTAGCTAAATACTATGAGATGGCCTCCCTATTTTGGCTGTGTCTTATGAGAATCTCCAAAGAAGTCTTCCTCCCACCCCCTTCACCCCCAGAAAAAGCTGCTTCTGTTTTCACCAAATGGCTTTATTTGCTGTGCAGCTGTGTTCAATCATTTTCCTTGGTAATGAGAATGTAAAATCTGCATTTACATGATTTTTTGTCAATACTCTTGCTACCAGAATATTTTCTAAAGTAATATACATGTGGTAAATGTAATGAGCTCCAGATCTGTGCTTGATTTCCAAAATTCCCCACCAAGTTTTCCTTTTTCTCTGGTTATAGACCTGAAATAAAGACCATTCACACTTGAACCTTCATATGCCTTCCTGCTACCAGGAACTGAAATTATAAGAGACCTTATAGAGTCATTTAGTAAGAATGGAGTTGTACAAATTGATATGTAAGTCTGAGAAGTCATGTACTTGAACCTTTTCCCAAAGTTAGTAAATACTTGTACCTATTAGTTAGTCGGTTATCCAAGGTATTGGCCTTATAAGTTTTAGCAGCATCATTTCTGTCTGAAATCCTTTATGAAGAAACATAAGACAAAAGTCTTGATAAGTATTCTGGTTTTGTACCCCTTTCAAATTCTCTTTTAAGCTAGAATCATTTAAAAATTCTTCCCCAATGAAAATCATTTTTTAAAAATTTAGTTTCTGTCCCTTTCCCTTTATGCTACCACCCAGCCCATCCAACCAGTTGTAGGTCTTGTTAATTGTTAATTTTATCTCTGATGATTCACTCACATCCCTCTCTGCTTTCACAGTCATGGACCTATCTCAGACCTTCATTTCCTCTAGACTTATGCAATAACTTGAAACTGTGCTCTATAGGAATTGAGCAAAGCTGTGAACCTAATTCCTTTCCTCACTCCAGAATATGAGATAGGGCAAGGGGGCACCCTTCATTAGTTGGTTAGTTAATAACCTAACTACAACTCTATGATTCAGTCAATCTAAACTATTCACTGTTAAATTAACACATTCCATGCTTTCCTACCTTTATTAATGCCATCCCTCATGCCTGGAATGCATCATTATCTTCCTCCTCTATTCACCTGCTAAAATCCTTATATTTTCTAAGGCCTAATTTACATATATTATCACACTACATACTGGAGTCATCATGAAAGCATTATAAGTGTCTTGAATGTCACGTTAAAAAGGTCCTGGTATAAATACATTAATAGTGGGGAAAATGGGTGGAGAAGTAGCTTTGCAGATCATATAACATATTTCATGTTACATATTGCATATTTCAGTTACAGACAATTCTAAACTCAAATTCTATCCAGGACCAAAACAAGATTAAAAGGATCAGGCACAGAAAAAAATATTTAAGGTCAGTCTATAAGTCTAGAACCATTATGATAGAGCAACATCCACAATATATCCTCAACAAAGTGGGTCCCTCTTTTACTTCCAAAGGAGAGATGTTCTAGTCCTGGAAGAACATACTGAGTTGTTCAAAAAATATCTTTTGTGAAGTCAGCTAACTTGTGTAAGTAGAAAAGAAACAAATGAGTCCAGGGACTGGCCAAGCTAAAACAGGAATAAATATGACAGAATACAAGACATTCTTAATACGTTCCTAATATGAGAAAATAAAAGAAGACTAATATTTATGTTTTCTCTAGCTTGAAAAAAATACATAAAACTCAACAGTATAAGTAAGTGTGTCTGCAAATAAGAAGAAAGATAGAGTGCATGAGGGAGGAAAAAGACACATTAGGTGCTTTTAATTTACATTTCAAAATAATCCCATGAGGAAGGTATTGTAGATATTAATTTCCCCATTTTATAGATTAAGAAAATGAGGGAGTTATCTCTTTTCTTAGAGCTCTCATTATTTCTTTTTTTTTTTAATACTTTATTTTTTTAAATTTAAGAGCTCTCATTATTTCTAAAAACTTACAACCTAAAAAGACTTCCTTGCTCCATTTGCCTAAATAGAAATATCAGTGCATCCCAGTTAGCCTAGTCCAATGGAAAGCAATTTGTAACTAAATAAAAAGATATTTTAAACTCTTCATATCATATCTTGACTTAGTTATACCACTACTGATCATAAACCTCAAGTAAGTCAAACACAGAAAGGTTGGTCCTATAAAGGAACAAAATATTCACTGCAGCTCTTTTTGTGGTTACACTAAACTGGAAATATGATAGATGCCCATGGATTTGAGGTTGGCTAAACAAATTGTAGTTTAATAACGTAATAGAATCTTGTTCAACAAAAAAGAACAATCATGAAGTATTCAAAAAAACCTGATAACGAGAGAAGAAAGTACAACAAGGAAAACATACAAAATGACCAAAATAATATCAAGGAAAACTACACTAGAAACAAATTGAACTGAGATTAAAAGCAGTGATCAATATGGGCTCAAGTGGATGTATTTCATCTCTCTTTTTTTTGGTACTTAAGTAAGAGACTCCAGGCATAGAATGTTTTTGTTGTTGTTCAGTCACTTTTAGTTGTTTCTGACTCTTTGTGATCCCTTTTGGAGTTTTCTCAGCAAAGTTACTAGAGTAGTTTGCCATTTCCTTCTCCAATTCATTTTACAGATGAGAAGACTGAGGTAGAATTAAGTTATTTGCCTAGAATCCCATGGGAGGAATTTGAACTCAAATCTTGATGACTATGTTCCATCTAGTGTGCCATCTAGCTGCCCTATAGAATGTTACACAAACTAGTAAATTTATTATTGTGCCAGTTAATTTTTAACTTTATTTTGTTAACAAGGAAAGATTTTCTTAGAGTCTCCATATGGCAAAAGTAGGGGAAAGGGTACATATTAGAAAATGTGTATGGTATGAAAAACAAAAGCTATGATTATTGGCATTATGTATATAAGGTCATATTTTGCTCTTTAATTAAATCTTTAATTAAAATTTTTAAACATATTTTTAAAATTTTGTTTCCTTCCTTACTCTAAGGGCAAGTAGATGTTTAAATATGTAAATGAATACATTCACTCATAATTATATTAAGAAAGAAGACTCTTCTAATAATCCTAGTAAGTTTTTTTCTGTATTAGTAGTTTCTTCTTATGGAATCTATTAGCACTTCACCTGTAGAATTCTAAGGAAAAAACCTACTAATATTTCTGTGTTGTCTTTGATCCTTGAAAGAACAACTTAAGGCCATTTTTCTGGCATTTACCAGATAATTTAAGAGACAGAACTCTCCAGGAAGTTTTATGTCCACATCACTTGATGTGATCCTTAAGTATTAATTGTCCTTTTTTTTGTTTTTGTTTTTACCTCAAAAACTAATTGATAAAGTCTCTCCCTCTTTTCCCAATAATAATCCCATAGATAATTTGTTATCTGACTCAGACATGCCCATAACATCTGGTATCATAAATAACTTTGTCCATATCCACTGTTAGCTAACCTTGAGTAAGTCAGAGGACATTTCATTTTCTCATACTCCAGAATTAATTACTGCAGTTGAAGCTCTGAAAGCTACGGCAAGAGATAATACATTGCTCTCCACTAATCACCATTTTGGGACTCTGAGAAAGGACAAAGTATCTCTAACATTTATTAGAGATGATTTTTTTTTTTAAACAAAAAGGGAATGCTGGGAAACCATCATTGGAGTTGTCATTCCACCACTCCAATTGGATCTTGGACATGAAGGATTACAGTATCCTGAGGCTGTGGAGAATATACTTTAATAAATATTTCGTTTTGTGCAGAGGCCTTTTCCTTTTCTCCTTAATATAGATGCTAAGTTTCTACATAATCATTCATTTGTAGAGGCCTCTCTTAGCAAGTATAGGAATTCACTATAGTGAATGCTTCCTAATTGAAGGATATGACCCTTATTCTGAAGAGGTAGCCAGGGAAGGGAATTTTATTCCAGACAATCACAGGGACAATAAATAGGGGATATAAAATAATAGATTATCATGCCCTTTTCATTAATAATGCGAATATTGATTTAATTATTATTTCCCCTCACAAAATATTAAAGGAAAAAGCAAGTTAGGTAAGGGGCAGTGGAATAGATGATAAGATAATCACGATGATTAAGCTCTAAGGTTCCAGGGCATGGCTGAATAAAGTGAAGGATAGTATAGGGATGACTAGATATAAGGCTGATATGAAATTTTACTTATTTACCCTCTAATCTGGATAGTAATACTTCAGGACAAGTCTCAAAAAGGAATAGATCACTAGATTTCCATGTGGTACCCAAGAGTAGCGTGAGATTTTACCAAATGTGTTGTAAAACTCTAAGTAAATCATATCATCTTATTATCCAATATAGGAACCCCCTTCAAAAAGAAGATAGAGTTAGTCTGGTAAGACCTATCCTTTGATGAAGTCATGATGTGGATGGCTTCTACAAAATCATTAACCATTCCTTTGATAATATATTCTATAATTTTTCCACTAATCCAAATTAAGTTCACTGCCCAAAAGCTTTCAGACTTCACTCTCTTCTTTTTTTTAGAAATTGTTTTCTGTTTCAAGATACATTTTCTATTTTTTATGACTTTTATTTTTAAAAACTTTATTGATATTTTTTTGCTTTTGAAACCTATTGAATTCTAAATATAGATTTACTCTCTACCCAAATTATCCATGAATTTTCAAAGATCATTGTCCAAGGCTTAACAATGCTATCTGCTGTTCTTAAATATACTGGCACATAATTTGTTTAGTCCTGATAACTTGAATTTATCAAAGGAATGTAGGTACTCTCATATCTCTTTACTCATCTCATGTTTTAAATTCCTCTGAGCCATTTTTTCCAAACGACATCCTGAACAAAGAAAACAGAAGCAAAAGAAAAGTTGAGTAGTTCTCCATTCTTTTTGTCATCTGTTATTGTTGTCCAGTGCCACCCCCAAGAAGCAGTTCTTCTCTTTCCTTAATACTGCTTAAGATAGGTAAAAAAGGAACAATAATCTATTTGTCATTCTTATCATCCCTAATCAACTTTTTCTCATTCTAAAACTATTGTTACAGGACAATGGTTTGTATTCATCTTCCATTAACTGTTTTCTCTTCAAACTTTTATACATAATTTATACATAATTATATTAAAATTTTCTATAATTACATAATTTATACATAATTATATTTTTAAAATGAAGTTGATCAATGACTTTCTTGAGTGACTATATGAAACTTTTAAAATAATTCTTTTTTTCATTATAATTAGGTGATTTATATCATTGGAATTTTATTCAGAATCTAGGTGATGATTTATATCATTGGGATTTATTCAGAAGGGATAGAGCTTTGGACCTGAAGTTAAAAAGATTCGGTTCAATCCTGGTTTTTGACATTTTTAGTTGTGTGATCCTGAACAAGTCACTTGACTTCTATTTACCTTAGTTTCCTCATCCATAAAGATTCCATAAAATGGGGATAATCGCAAGCCACTTCACTGTAACTTAGTTCAGAGGGTTGTTGTGAGAATCAAATGAGATAATGCTATAAAGCCTATCTTCCAGTAAGTGCTATCAAAATGTTTGTTGTTATTATTGTTGTTAGAACTTTTTATTCTCAAGTATTTAAAAGTAAATAGGGCAGAACAAGCTTTTCTCAGAATTTGAACTGATATGTCTGGAATAGGAGTTCTGATGATTCACAAGTAACCTGTACACAAGCTCCTCACCTTTTCTTTTTTATCCTAAGACTCCAAAAGAGGCTGAACAAGGAGAAAAAAGAACTACTTGTATTTTCTCTATACCAAACACTAGGGGTCTCTATACCCTATATTACAGTTACTGAACCTCAATTCTCTGTGGCCCAAATATATGTTACTGCTCATTTCTATTTTATTTACATAATTATAAGGCATAGTAGGGAAACATTGTAATGGAAGCCATAAGTCTTTGGGTTCTAAGCCTCAGTGTGAACCTTACTATTTGTGTGAGCCCAGGCAAATCCATAATCCTCTCTAACCACATTTTTTTCCTAAAAAATGATAGATTGAAGTAGATTGTCTCTGAGGTCTATTACAGCTTCAAATCAATAATTCTAGGACTCCATTTGGCTGAAATTGAAGAAGAATTTAACTCTTAAAACTTTTCAAAAAATGATAAATCAAAAGCTTCTTTCTTTTAAATTTCAAATGCAACAAATGGTTGCATGAGAGATGTGATATGGTATAATAGCTCAAGAGTGAGCTTCTTTAAGTAGAGAGCTTCTTTATGCCTTTATGCCTTTCATGCTGTGGATCAACTCTCTAACACCATAAGTAGGACAATTGCTAACCTGCTTTACTAGAGAGGATAGGAATTCCTCAGTGGCAGTTCTTTATACCAATGAAATGTATTGTACTCCCCCACCCCCCCAAAAAAACAAACAAACCAACCCAAAGTAAACTGGAAAATCAGCAATTCCTAGAGTTTCATAAGTAGAAACATAGAATAAACCACAAACCCAATTTCTATTTTTTTTCTCAATAAATCTAAGTCTTTTTTTGCATCAAAACTTGAAACTGTTGAGCATTACTAATTTTTCCCTCCAGGATACAGGCACTTTTTAATCTTTCTCTTTAATCCTTTCACCATTAGTCCCAGTCACTATTTTGAACTTCTTACCTAGAAATATGCTGTAATCTCTCATTTAAGTAGAAGGACAGGTGAAAGTAAAGGTAAATGGATAGTAAAGTGGAAAAAGTACTGGACAGGGAGCCAAAAGGGATGAGTTCTTGTCCCAGCTACGCCACTTACTTGATGAATGATCCTGGACAAACCATAGAGAAGATACTTAAATATTGGATGAAGGGAACTGAAACTAATTCAACTGTTTGAGCCTCAGGTTCATTTATAACAATAAATAAGTAGATCTAATCTCTCATAAATTGGACCTTCTATAAGAAACTTTCTATTTTTTTTTTCCTGAGGCTGGGGTTAAGTGACTTGCCCAGGGTCACACAGCTAGGAAGTGTTAAGTGTCTGAGACCAGATTTGAACTCGGGTCCTCCTGAATTCAAGGCTGGTGCTCTATCCGCTGTGCCACCTAGCTGCCCCTATAAGAAACTTTTTTATGGGAGAAGTCAAGTCATTCTCACTTTTTTACAATTATATCATATATCATATCTCATCTTTTACATGTTTAATTATATCAAATATTAGTGGTAAAAGTGAGAGATAATGGGGACAATTAGAATGTTCCATTAGTATGTATTGGCAGCAATGTGCATCTTTGAAGGGAATACCAAATCAGTAAGATCACATTTTCACTTGAGTTAGTTTGAATGAGCAATTGAGGCAGCACTGGCAATGATGACAACATATATTGCCTCATTTAGTTTACATTGACTTCAGAATCTAAAAGGACCATAACAATACTGGCCATTGTCAGAATTTTAATAAAAACTGAAGCAATCTGGACCCAGAATCTAATGGACACCTCAAATAAAGGCAAGAACAGGTGCCAAGTTGATCTATAATCAGTACCAGAGGCTAACATGACAAAACTTTGTACACACTTTATTCAAGGAGAGTTATCAGTCTAGATGGTTCCATTGATGACTAATAAACAATAATTTTCTATCTACACTTCAATTAAAATATAAGCTTATGAAGAAGCAACATCAAAAATACATTTTTAATTATGATTTGTACAATTTTTATTGCACCTTTCATTTTTATTGCTCCAAGTTCTTTAAAAAATGAATGTATGTTCACTATCTTAATGCCTTAATTTCATCATAATTTTGTGGTCAAACTATTCAGTGCAATTTTGAAAATAGATATCTCTTACCCTTCTCACAGATTGGAATTGATCTTTTGTACTATTAAATATTGTGTGTCAATAAAATAGATGAGCAGAAATTGCAGTTTGTTCCATAATCAAGATGGAAACATCAAAATTGTTAGGAGAGTGATGAGCATATCTCTCCACAGAGGTGAAGAGGAAAGACCAGATGAAAGAAGAAAGAGAGAAAGAGGTACAGGGATTTCTCAAATGTACAATTTATCAGTTAGAACTAAACTAATCACTCCCCATTCATTGCAGTTTTTCCCTAATTACATTCAGGCTACATTTTCTTCATCTAAATTGCATATAAATTTATTGTCAGCATAAAATAAGAGGTAATATTCAGGCTTAAGGACAAATCATGAACTTTTTTGAGAAAAATGCTATATTGTTCAGTATACCTTAATTATTGTAAATAAAGCTTTAGGAAAAATAAGCTTATAACATGTAATGATAATACATTATTGTTGTATAAATGTTACAATAAGTTTATGTACAATCCATAAATTTCATTATCATTATCATCATCACCAATATTTATGTAACACTTTAAGAATTGTAATCAATAATCATTTATTAAACACTGTTCTAGACTAGTTACTGTGTTAAAGGCTGAATTTACCACACATACACACACACACACAAAAAGACAAACAATAATTCCTGCCCTCAAGGAGCATAGATTCTAACAGGACAGACAACAAGCAAGCAAATATATACCAAACAAACTATATGCAAGATAAATAAGAGAAATCCTTAGGTCCTTAATAAAAGAACTAGAATTAAGAGGCATTGAAAAAGGCTTTCTGATGAATTTAGGATTTTGGTTGGCCCTTAAAGGCAACCAGGAAATCAGTAGTCAAAATGAAAGGGGTAAAGCATTCCAAGCAGGGAAGACAGAAAGAATGCCCAGAGTCTTGTTCATGGAAGAGCCTGGAAGCCAGGGTTATTAGACTGTTTATTATTAGTTATATATTAGTATATATTGGTTATATATTAGTATATATTGGGCAATAAGGTATACAAAAACAGAAAGATAAAATATATAAAGGATTGTGAATGCCAGAGAATTTTTACATATATTTGCTCCTAGAGACAATAGGAAACCCCTGGAATTTATTGGGACAGAGCATGGAGGTAACATGATAGGGCCTGTGATTGGGGAAAATCATTGTCTTTAGGTATATTCTCTGATTTGATCTTCACAATAACCATTTATTATAAGCCCTATGTTACCTATATCCTAGAGATTAGAAAACCGAGACTGAGAGAGGTTAAGTGAATTCACAGGATCCCTGAACTAGAAAGTGTTTGAGGCAAAGTTTAAACTCAGATCTTCCTGACTACAAGTGTAAAACTAGAATGAATTGTATTCTAAACACATTGTACTTTAAAGCAACTTACCTGTCTAAAGTATCATCAGATCTGTACCGAGTAATTGTAACTTTCTGCTCATTCCTTTCATTTTTGCTCCTATTGTCAAAAGAATACATCAAAAAATTAATAAAATAACAAAAATGGAACTGTCAAATTTATAAGAATACAAATCATTCACCATTGATCGTCAAATGATAGAAACAGACAAATTTCAGAGGAAGAAATTAAAGCCATTTACAATTACATGAAAAAATGCTCTAAATTACTAATTGATTAAAGAAACACAAATTAAGACAACTCTGAGGTACTATCTCACATCTATCAGATCAGCTAAGATGACAAGAAAAAATAATGATGTGTTGGAGGAGATGTGGAAAAACTGGAACACCAATGCATGGTTTGTGAGGTTGTAAACTGACTGAAGAGCAATTTAGAACTATGCCCAAAGGGATATAAAATTGTGCATACCCTTTGATCCATCAGTATTACTAATTACTAAATCTGTATTTCAAAGAGATCATAAAAATGGAGTCAAGGAATTGGAAACTAATTTCTATCAAATGGGGAATGGTCAAATAAGTTCTAGGAATAGTATATTATTGTTCTATAAGAAATGATCAACAGGATGATTTCAGAAAAGACATAAATAAACTGGCGCTGAGTGAAGCAGGCAATAGCAGGAGAACATTGTACACAGTAATAGCAAGATTATGTGATGATCAACTATTATAGACTTAGCTTTTCTCAGTAATGCAATGATCCAAAACAATTCCAATAGACTTGGGATGGAGGATGCCATTTGCATCCAGAGAGAAACTATGAAGAATGAATGTAGATTGAAGTACATTATCTTCACCTTTTTGTTTGTTTTTTCTTTCTCGTGTTTTTCCCTGATTTTTCTCACAACATGACAAATATAGAAATATGTTTAAAATTATTGTACATGAATAACCTATATAAGATTGCTTGCTATCTTGAGGAAGAGGGAGATAATGGAGGAAGAAAAAATTGGAACTAAAAAATCTTACAAAAATGAATCTTTACATGTAATTGGAAAAATAAAATACTATTCAGCAAAAAATAAATAAAAATAAAAGGAAAATGAGTTCTTATTGGAAAAAGAAAATGAAAAATGATCCAAAACTTGCCATGCATTTGGAAAAAAAAAAAGCTGATAATATTGAGGTAGATAAAAGACACATTTACTAACATAATTAGATTTGAGGAAAACTTCTGTGACAGACACAAGCCTGCCTGGATGCTAACTCAAACATCCATTAAGTTGTAAACCACTTTGTCTTCATTCTTTTCACTGTCATGTGTAAGGACATTCAAATTTTTCTTCAATAATTTTAGTATGTGGGTATTTCTCTTTTCCTTCATTTCCTCCCTTGTTACCATCCTCTTTCCTCAGGAGTTGAAATAACATACATATTTTTATACATTTTGACAATCCTAACATTTAACTCTTTATTGTCTATCTCCTTAGTTCTACAGACTTCCACTTCAAAATTCATTTCAATTACCCATCAACAAATAATACCAATATTACTTCATGTTTATGTAATGCTTGAAGGTTTGCAAAATGTTTTACATAGTTTATTTCATTTGATCATAACAATAATCCTATGAGATAAGTATATTATTAATCTATTTTAAAAACAAAAAAACTGAAGCTCAGAGAGGTTTACTTGTCCACAGTCACAAATGAAACCAGATGCTCTGATTCAAAACTTGAGAGTAGGAAGGGACCTCGACATAAAAGGAAACTTCACTCTATAATATTTAACAAATGGTCATTCATCCTCTGCTGGATAGGATCCACTTCCTCTCAAATCAGCCCATTGCACTTTTGGACAGCTCTAACTATTAAGTAGTTTTTTTCCTTGACATTAAACCTAATTTTTCTTCTTTGAAATGTCTATCCATGGCTCCTGGTTCTGCCTTTAAGGGCCAATAAGAAAGAATAAATTTAACTCCTCTTTCATGCTAGCCCTACAAATACTTGAAGACAGTTATCCTGTTCTCTCTGCCCCATCCCACCTGCAATCTTCTCCAAATTAAACATACCCATAGCATCGTGGCTGTCTTCTGGAGAATCTCCAACATCAAAATTCAAATTCAATGTTCTATCCATTATGCCAGGTTATCAGCTGCTCTACCTTTAAAAGACTGAACCAGGTGTGTTTTGAGAAATGTTTAATAACTAGCTCCACTATTCCCTTCAAAAAAAAAAAAACAAAACAAAAAAACAAAAAAAAACCCTTTATGTTTAATCTATATTACTATTTTTTTTTCATCATTTTCTTAAGTTAAGAAATAAGCAAAGCAATAAATTAAGCCCTGATCTGTGGCATTTATTAATTTTTGAGGTGGAAATGCTCATACTGAAAATTTAATTATTTTATTCTTTTATTTTGCACATGAAAGTACAAGTCTTTTATGTACAACTTGCTACTCCTTTTAAAAAATAATATAGTTATCATGTAAATTTCTTTTTTTTCCCTTTTTTTATTCGTTCCTCCCTAACCCCATAGTATAGATAGTTACTATTAGATGCAAATATTTTTATTTGTCATTTATTATTTATTATTTCTTTCAAACTGCCTTTTGCATACTCAGCTGAATCTTTTTTAAAAACCATCTTCTATTCTTCTCTCTCTCTCTCATTTCCAAACAGAGGAGTCTTTTTCAAATTTTTTTTCACTCTCCTCTATGATCTATAATGGTCTTTGCAAAGTAGGAGAAGAGGTTGTTGAGTGATGCAGGGGTAGTGGAAGTGCAAATTGGATTTTGACAAGAGTGAAATAGATATTGAAAAAAATTAAGTTTAAACTCCTTATTTGAAAAATGAGGAAATTGAGCTCCAGAAAGGTTAAGTGATTTTCCTGAACTTACAATTAGTAAATTGTAGAACAAGGTTCAACTTCTAACCCCAAATCCAGGAATTTTTCTACTATATTCTTCTGACTCTCTAGAAGTGCGTATTTGGACTTTCGCTCTCCATGCCTCAGGATTTCTCTATTTTTATTCATTCCTTTCTCCTCTCAAATAAAAAGATAAAATAACTCTCCCAAAGTTAACATCTCCACACACACTTTTGATTCCAACTACTTTTGGGGCCTCAATTCATCACTCATTCCCCTTTTTTCTAGCATTCTAACATTCTACTTTTCTTCTTGCTTCTCCCCATTTGTATAAATTTCTACTCAAGACTTCCTCATGAAGAAAAGAAAAATTATCTTTATTCTATTTCTTATTATCCCCTCAAGTACCACTCCATCTCTCTCATCCCCTTTATTTCCAAACTTTCAGGAATGTTATAAGACATAGCATGTGTGTTAATATTTCCTAACCAATTGCTTAGTCACCAACCCCTTGTAACCTAGCTTCAGGTCCTGCTGTTCTAAAGATATTGTTTTCTCAAAAGTCACCAATTTGTTCCTACTAGAGTCTTAAGTCTTCATCTTCCTTGATATTTCTCTAGTATTTGACAATGTTTATTATATCCTTCTACATACCTATTCTTTCTTTGGTTTCTATTTCCAGTTCTCCTGGATTTCCTACTTCGCTACTACTTCTCTCTTTCTTTTATTGGCTCATCTTCTTTCTCCAACTACTTGAGATGATGGAGCTCCTCCAAAGCTATGTCCTTGGTCTTCTCTCTCTATGCTCTATTTCTTGGCAATCTGATTTACTTCCATTACTTCAACCATTCTTTCTCCCTGAAAACAGCTCTCAAGACTTTAGCCCTAACATCTCTCCTGAATCATATACCTAAGTTTCTAGCTCTTTGCCAAATAACTCAGTCAGAATGTGCCATAATCACTTCAAAGGCAACATATTTAAAGCGTAACTCAGCCTCTACCCTTCTCCCCCAAACTTGTTTCTCCTTTTGACTTTCCCATTCCTTTTAAAGTAACACCATTATTTTCACAGCTACCTAGACTTAAAAACTTTGAATCACTTTTGACTCTTCCCTCTCAGTAATCCCTCAGTTCAATCATTTTCCAAGTCTAAGTCATTACTTCTTTAATATCTCCTTCCTTTCTAAGAGTAATAATTCCCACTTAATAATGATTTAAGCTATACAAAATGCTTTCTTCACAACAGTCCTGGAAGGTAGGTAGCATAAGTATCATTATTTTTTTCTGTAACCAGGGACTGATTCTACCAGCTTGATTGACCAATATCTCTGCATATGGATAGGTTGACAGCCTGCTTCCTTGAAGTCATTGTGATGTAAGATGGAAGTGCCTTAGAGAGACTGTAAGACATTCATGGACACTCTATAACTGATTTCAGTTGAGTGACTATGTATTGAATGATGAGGTTTGGGTATTAAGGGGCATTGGAAAAGAAAGCCAGAAGTACTGATAAGATTATAATACTCCCTGAGGCAAACAGGGAAGGACATCGATGAAATCAGCTCAGCCTTAAGCAAGCCTTTGTTCAAGTGTCCCAATGAGATCTTTGGAAACCCCATCTTACTATATCTAATCAGAAAGCCAAATTAGAAGTCCAACCCCCTCCCCAAGTTAAATTTCCCCTAGGAAATCTGCCCAAGACTTACACCATCATTGCTAAAATCACTTTTAGCCTGCCATGCTCTGTCTCATGGAGTCTTTCTTCTCACCCTTGCCTCATGGTATCTTTTTCCCTAACTCTTTTAGGGTGCTAAATCCCTCTGGGGATTAGCCTATCAATCAATGGTATAATCCCCTTCTTTTGCTAACCCTTTTTGGGATTCCTCTATGGATGTAACCTGCCAGTCAGTGGTTTATTCCTACCTCATAGAGTGTTCCCCTTCTGGTTAATTATGAGTTCCACTGAGAAACTTATCTTTTCCATTGTTAATTGTTAAAATCCCTTTCCTTGCTAACTATAATGTTTCTTTCTAGTGCTCTCCTAAATTGATTTCATATTCACCCCTCTTGGTATCTATTTTACCTCTTCATTTTGTCCATAACCTGTTTTTGTAAATAAAAGTAACTTAACTATAATGTTTCTTTCTAGTGCTCTCCTGAATTGATTTCATATTCACCCCTCTTGGTATCTATTTTACCTCTTCATTTTGTCCATAACCTGTTTTTGTAAATAAAGGTAACTTTTGTCAAAGAGAATGACATTGTAAATTCTTCACATGTGCCTTATGCCTTGTGCCTCATATTCCAACTAGGAATTGGTAACCTAAATCCATCATTGAAGAGATGTCTCTTTGATCGGTTATAGAGAGGTTCAAGAAATCCTATCAGCCTGTTACTTCTTCTTTGCCTCATTCAATGATTCTGCTCAAGATATCCAGAGAAAGATCATAACTGTAATAGTTATAATTGTGCTTTTTCTCCTCTGAGGCCATATGGTCCTATGATAGGATTTTGATCCTTGAAACTCTGGGTTTATTCTTTGGCTATTCTAGATGAAGGAGATATAACCTCTTGTGAATCTTGTGAATTTCAAAAGGTCCAAAGGGTACCTGGTGTCCCAATATTACAGGTAAGAATGTGCAATCAACCCAGTATCAATGTCCCACGAAGCAAGGAGCAACTTTTGGGAGAGTTTTTCTGTAGTCAAGCAGTAGTAGAGAATAGAATCAATGAAATCGAGCCTTTAAATTAGTGATATTAATGCTGTGTAGGAACTAAGCCAATTCTTCTACCAATCCTTCCTAGAAAGTATTTCCCCAGATACTGGAAGAAATATTTGTACCTTATTCTTGCTAGATATTCTGAGTAAATATCACTTTTTAAAAGGTAATTGATGTTAATAAGTTAAATAGAACCAAAGCACTAATCTCTAACACCTAAAAATAGAGGGATGTCAGCTGTCAAGGATTTGAGTTTATGACAGAGAAAAAAGAGAATACAAATTTCTCAGGGTACTCTTGAATACTGAAAAGGATAGTAGTCAGCCTTGCCCTGAAAGCAAAAATCATAGTAAACTCATTGCTATTTTATAGGCTTCAAAACTTGGTTCAGAAAATTCAAATGATTTATCTTCAGTGACTCAGTAAATGGTAGGGCCTGAATTCACACCTAGTTCTTATGATTCTCAATATAATGTACATTCAATTATATAATGGTGATTTTCATTCTATTTTCACTGTAATTGTCCTAATTCCTGCATGCATCGTCTCCTACCTAGTCCATTTCATTAGCTTCTTAAGTGGTTTCTCTTACTCCACTCTCTCTCTCTCCACCTATAAATCATTCTACCTACTACTTCCAGATTAATAATCTTTTAAAATATTAATTATAATCTTTTCATTACACTGCTTAAAGTCTTTACTGGCCTTCCATTTTGGTATTCCAAATATATTCCATTACCCAATTAACCTACCTACCCAGCCTTAACTTAGTTCATACTACTTCCTTTACATACTCTATAACTCAACCAAATTGAATTATTTACAGTTTTCTGAGCTCAACTCATATATTCCCATCTCTATCCCTTTTCCTCTACTCTTTTTTTATGCATGAAAATTTCTTTCTCCTCATATCCGCTGCCTAAAATCTTTAGCCCCAGCTCAAAAATGGTTTCCTTTGTAAAGGAAAACTCTCTTGGTTGTCTTTTAAAAAATCTCTTTAATGTTTTTTTTTTTCCATTTTACTCAGTATTATAGTTATTTTTGTATATATCTTACCTTCTATACTAGAATGTCAGCTTTTTCAAGGCAAGAATCTATATCTTTAACACCTAGAATTTTGGCTCAGCCTCTGTTGCTGAACTCTTGAGAGGACAAGAATAACAATAGCATAAAATAAGAAGACATAGATTTCTATCTGTATTATTATACCAGTAAAATAGCAAGTTCACTTGAGTATTTAAAAATAGGAAAAAAATGACAGCAAGCCTAATTATTCATGTTAATAGAAGAATCCTTTCTGTACTTAATTATCCAAACCACAATGTGACATATGCACATTGAGAATCAGAATATGCAAATCATATAACATAATATGTAAATTGGACAACAGCTAATATATACTTGTTAATTACTGTGTAATAAAATCTTTTTTTCTTGGTAATTAACTATCTTGTGCAGGCAGATTTTTAACAAATTCACACTGTTAGGTACACCTGGAAAATCGAAATGACAAATAATAAGTGATTGAGTATTAATTCATTTTATATAACAGGTGTTTTCTTAGTGGGTAATGTAAACAGGCATGGTGGATATTAGCAGGCTTAAACAATTTACCATCAACCCCTTTGTGCAAGAGAGCTGGCACAAAAGATACTATTCAAAGTATGTATGACCAGAAAGAAGATGGATCAGTCCTGTAGTGAGAATAAAACAATAAATATTTTTAATACTTTCCACCAACTGGTAAAAGTATTAGAAGTCAGTGCTCCATCACTTCAGAAACATGGATACTCTATAGAGAATTTAAAGGGGTATAGGACAGAAAAATTCACTTTCACTTATTCACTAAGTATTTATTAAATATCTACTATTTGCAAATGTAAGAAACAAATGGATAAAGACCTGACCTGAAAGCCAGGAAGTCCTGAATTCAAATCCTGTCTCTGACACATAAAGGATTTTCATTCTGGGCAAGTAACTTAGCCTCTCAGGTGTTTAGGCAACTCCAGGACTACAAATTGAAGAAAAAGTGCTCTCTTGCATTGTTAAAGGGGTCATGTCATAAAAGTGTTCCCTATTCTAAGAAAATCAGAGGACCCTCACTTTTTGGCCAGCCACTCACTGTGGTATGACTTGAGGCATAATGACAGAAACAAGATAATCCCTGCTTTCAGGAAACCCCCATTCTACTAGGAGGATAGGAAGATAGAGAGGTATGGCTATTTGCACTCACAAAGGGTGTACCCACACAGATGAGATCACAGATCCATTAATAAATAAATAATTAAGGGTAACAGGAAAAGAATATCCTTGAGGACATTATTTCAGAATGCAATCTGCTTATTTTTCATATCACCTTTTAAAGAAGCTATGAAAAGGTATTAGTTGAAACTGAGGTATGTACACAAGATATTCTAGATCTAAATGAAAAACTTTAAATTAATTTTGTAGATTATGTCCCACATATCCAAGAGTTCTGAAATAATTGAGAGTAAAATTGGGGAATGTATAACATGTAATTACAAATGGTTACTCTGATCACTGCACAGACCTACTTTGAGAAAAGACTAAATCTGGCACTAGGACTTATTTGTGGGGCTAAGTAAGGAGAATATTGTATTCAGTGTACATGAAAAAGATTATTTTTAAAAGCTTAACTGTCATAGAATATGGAATAGTTTTCATAGAGATTAAATAAATTCAGGAAACAAGGTTAAATGGTTATACAGCAGGAGGGCTAGGAGTAAAAATATTAATATTAGAGGCTCCTAATTTTACATGATGATTCCTATCTGGAAGAGGAATGCCACAATCAATTCTTCAGCTTTGAAGATGTGCCTGGACTATTTTGGATAGGAAATGTCAAGTTAAAACTAAACTGCTAGAAAATCTCTCAAGCCTGCCTGAGTGGGAAGAAAAGTGACAATTAAGATTTCATGTGGGTGACTGTGAAGTGATCTCAACTATGTTTAGAGGATTACAGCTTCTGGGCTGTTAGTTACCACTCAGGAATCTAGGTTGGACCCAATGGCCACAAAAAGATCCTTTTAACTCTCAAATTTTGTTGATTCTGGGAGAAAGGCTTTCATCTATAAATCATTATAAACTATCCATAGAAGCCCAAAAGTGATTAGGAAACAAAAAGCAGAGAAAATGACAGCAATAGTTCAAGGATCTCTGATTTCACTGATGTGAAATGAACCATGACACCAATTTGCAACCTTGTCTTCCTACTTCTCTCCCAATCTATGACTCTAATAGCCGGTTTCACAAAATTCCTTTCAGACAAAAAATCTATTGGCCAATTGCTATTAAGGAGCTCCTTGAATATTATCAAGGGTATTTATTTATTTGTTTGTTTGTTTGTTTGTTTGTTTATTTTATTTATTTATTTATTTATTTGTTGGAGAATAACTACCCAATCTTTATCAGGCCCATCTTTATAGTTTTTTCAGCTTGGTAATATTTTCAAGAGTTTATGCCCACTGACAAAATCCTCATCATCAATCCTTAAGTCTTCATCCTTCTTGACTGCTGCATTTGACATTTATCACATTATAAAATCTGTGAATACAGTGAAAATTGACTTCTTTTCAAATCCTAGAAAAAGAACTGGGATACTTACTGATATTTGAAGAAGTGGTTTCAGAACACATCTAAAAGAAATGCTACTTAAAAGAAAGGGTAGCACTACCTGAAGAGGTGTTCCAAGGGAAAACAAAAAACCCAGCAGAAATCAAATTTAAAATCAAGGTTAAGAAAACTTCCCAGGTTGTGTTTGAAGTACTTCCTTAATCTTTTGGAACTGATATACTAAAAAGAAAACATCTACTCCTACTCAACATATCTTTCTGGACTTGTCAGAGAAAAATAATGGGCTAGTTACTGTTAGAGCCTGCTCAGGATACAGCTACAGCAGGTTAAACAGGAAGAAAAAGGAGTAAGGTATGATCATCCACCCTAGAATATATATGGTAAAGAACTAGCAATTTCCTTTCTGGTAGCTGGGGTTCCATAGATGCTCTCTGCCTGTTCTTGATCCTTTCAATTTGACAAGCTTTTCTACAATTAGAAACTTGTGTATTTTCTGGTTATTTATCTTGGATTTGCCTTTTATAACTCCTTTGTTTTTTCAGTTCCTTCCCATCTGCATGCCAAAAAGGTATCCCAATGCTTAGTTCTCTAAGCTAGAGATAAGTCTCACTTTCACTGCAATTAAGAACCTGCTTAGCCTCCTGTCAGGACCCCATTTTTTTTTCCTATACTGTGATTTACATCTTTAGCTACCTTATCAACTTCAGGGTGGAGAAGCTAATATTTTCACAGGACTCCTTTCAGGATTTACCTCACCTTTGGGCCTCTGATGGAATAGCTGAGAATTTCTCTGCTAAAACAATTTTTTTATTATTATATTCTTCTGATGAATATGTTCTGATGTATTTTTGGTCTTTCATTCAGAAAACAGGATCTGAATCCCAGATCTGATAATACTCCCTGGGGGAAACTTACTAGCTCTTGTCCAAAACACTTCTTTTCTTAAACTCAGTTTTTTCATCTTTAAATTGGAAATCACACTTTCAGTACTGATTTCACAATTATTAGGAAGAAAACTCTGAAAGTATGCTATTATTTCTGTACAATAGAAACCATTTCTATAAATAGGATTATATTCTTGTTAGTATTTGAAGTTTCAAATTCTATCCTTATCTTATCATTTATCTACCTTTCATATTATCTATGTTCTGAATCCTTCTGATTCTACCTATTATTCAACATTTACCAAGCATGTTTATTTGTTTTAAAGTTGCACATAATTTGAATTATTCTCAGGAAAACCTACAACAGTTCCTAGAGAGGACAAATGGTTGGACCATTCCAAAGGACAAGACAATCTAAGATCTTAAATTTTATATCATAGGACTAGAAGTAACTTTAAAGGCTTTCAAATTCAGTCCCCTCTGTTTACAGATAAAAGAATTGAGGTTTACCCAAAGTTATGCAGTTTGTAAGTGACAGGACTGAAATTGAACCCAAATTTTAAAACACCAAATCCATATTCCATATTCCAAGGGTCCTTTCTCTGAGACTAAAGGACCTCTGAATAGGAGAGCTAAATAATTCATAGTTGCATATTTCAACCTTTTAGAATTATATTTTCAAATGTTTTTCTTCTCTCCCACCAAATAATCTATCCCAAACTGGCGGTCTAACAATACATTATGTTATGTTACTTTTTCATTGCCCATACTCTTTCCCCCCCCCCCCAAATTCTCTAGGCAATCACATTTGGAAAGACTACTATAGTATCCCCTTTTCACTTTCCAAGTTCATAATTATTTTGCAGGCCTCATGTGTTCAAAGATGTGTTACATTTGCTGCAGATAATCAGTGATTAGATGAGCAATTCTAATTAAGTTTTTTCCCCCCATTATTTGAAATTTCTACTAAAATATTCATATACTTTAACTGAGATACCCACCTGTCTAAAGCCTCATGGGAAGCATGTCGATTGAGCACCACTCTGCCATAGTTTTCATCTCTGCAGGTTAAAAGAAAATAGTTCATAGAAATAGTTACTACAGTGTTTGGTAAGTGTTTGGTAAATACAAAACAAAGGAGAAGGGAAAAAAGATCTCATAATTCTCTGGCAAAGATTCTTTCCTTTCACTTCGGGCAAAAGAAAACAAGCATCTATTTATTTTAACCAGTCACCACTTGACTGCACATGATGACATGAAAATAATTTGTCAGTACAAAGGGCAATTTTTCTAATGTGCCCCATGACATTTCCATGAAGTTCAACAATTGCGTCAATTTTTCATCAGGGTATGAGAACATAGGACTACCTACTTTTTTATTTATTTCAAATAGCTTTTAAATGTATAAGACTATCCCAATTTAGGTAGGCAGTTGATCTTATATGAGGATTAGTATGTGCTTGTTTGAAAAACCTGGTAAATTTCACTTCAGAAATTCAGACATTTTAATTTGAAATTATAGGGTTTTATATATGCTTATTTTGCAGATGAGGAAACTGAGGCCCAGAAAGGGTAAGTGATGTGCCTAAAATTCTTTTCCACAACAACAACAACAAAAGCTTGGGGGAAAATAAACAACAATAAATGTAATAAAGAAAATATCATTCAAAAGACAACATACATTTTAGGTCTCTGAAACTATAGTTTTTCTAATTAGAAGAGAACCTCTTGTTTACTACCCAAAAAAACAAATCTGTTTTACTTTATACAATGAGCTAGAAGGGAAACTAAGAAGCCTAGGCAATTTTAGAAAATGTCAAAACATGTAGTACAGTCTGTAGACACGAGCCAAGGCAGGAAGTTCGTACATGGAGCCGCTTGATATCAATCTAACCTGAAATACCACATTTTTTCCTAGCTTTGCTCCACTAAAGTTCCTTAGTACTGTGAAACTACACTTAATGAATGTAGAAAACAGGACTGTATTTATCAATTAATAAAAAGTTCTGATTAATGAGGTCCAAATAATATGAACAGCTACTCCTGCCAGCTACTCTGGAGGTGACTTTGCCTCTTTGAATTCACACCGATGCTTGGTTGATACCTTGCTCAACTTTCATGCTATGTTGTGCCATGAAGTTGAGAGGGAATGGCAGGAAGAAGGGAGGGCTCTCACCTGTAGAAGAAGAATCAAAAGCAGACCAGAAGCTGGCCCTCTAAAATTAAAAAAAGGGATTGCCAAAAACAATTTCTCCCTTAGCCCACATTGGCCCATGTCTATCTACTGTCCTGTACCTTGGTAAGGAAGTATACTTGGTAAACAAACAAACAAATAAACAAACAAAAACCACCATTCATTCTCTCCTGCTGTAGTCTTGAAATAAAAGTCCTTAATATTATTGGCATATGGGTAGATATATATTATAAAAATCCCACTTTGCCAGAATATTTAAAATGTCATATTAGATCAGAGCAATGGTCCACATTACCTCACATTTTGATTTTACAGTATCATTCTGCCTGTATTTATTTGGGAATTATTGTACCTCTCCCAAGAAATTAACTGTAAAAGATTAGAAATATTCCACATAAACCCCTACTTTCCTTTTACCAATAAGAAAGGCATTATGATGTAGTGGCAAGGAATGTTGCGTTTAGAGTCAAGGACCTCAGGTTGTTGAGACCTGGTTCTGTTATTTCAATCTAGATTAGTCATTTAATTTTTCTGGGCCTTAACTCCTCATTTGTTAAATGAGGGGTATAACCTAGATGACCTTTAAAGTCCCTTCTGGAAATTGAAGACCTTATAACCCTAAAATTTAATGGTACATATTAAGGTACAATTGAATTGGTAGATATATAAATCTACATCTCAGCAATGCAGGTAGCATTTACAATAAATTTCGAGCTAGTGTGTATGTATGTGTATACGTATATTCATCAATGTCCCATAGTTGAAAATAATGGTGTCTCAACAAAAGAGTTGTATGTTCCCAAATATATAATTAGCTAAACAGAAAATTCACAAACTTCTCTTGGAAAGACTGAAAAGAAAAAAGAAGTTTGGTTTCATTCTTACTGTAAGCTGTTTTAAAGGCAAGAATTATTTCATTTTTGGCTTTCTATCCTCAACATCTGGTATAGGATGGTATCTAACACATAGTAGACAGTAACTAAATGTTTATTGATTGGTTGGTTGCTGAATTGAATTTTTAAATAGAATATGTAATTTCACTATATGACAAAATTCTTGATGAAGAAATCCTTTTTTCTTTTTTTCTTTTTAATTAAAGCTTTTTTCGCCCAAAAAACATATGCATGGACAATTCTTCAACATTAGCCCTTGAAAAAACCTTGTGTTCCAATTCCCCCTTTCCCCCATGCCCTCCCTTAGATGGCAAATAGTTTAATACATGTTAAACATGGGAAGAAATCCTTTTAACCTTTTAGCCAAGGTAGATAATCATGATTGGAAACAGTTGTAGATAGTTGTATGATACATCAAGAGGTTTAAGAACTTTGCCAAAAGCTACATAGCCTGTAACTCTGAGGTTAGTTCCCTATCCTTTATCCAAATTTTTTTGATGTCATAGCTCTGATAGTATAATTTTTTAAGTGTATACCTCCTTCAATATGTCATTTACTAATTTTTAAATAATATATATAAATTACTCTACTAGTAATTGTGTATGTGATAAAACTTTAAAAAAGTTAAAGGACAAAATCAGGTGAAATAATATTTGATCCCAAAGAGCTAGTAGAGTCCCTTTAGTAGAGAAGTGACAGAGCCAGATCTACGCTTTAGGAAAATCCCTTCAGCAGCTGTGTGTAGGATGGATTGGCAAGGGGAGAAGCTTGAGGCAGGGAGATTAGCCAGAAAGCCATTTCACAGTCCAAAGCTAATGACAATGAACTAAGATAAAAGATGTATGAATAAAATGGGAGATATCTTATGGTGGGAGAAACTTGGCAATTGCTTTGACTTATGCAATGAGGGAAAATAATAGTTGAAGTGATTCTGAGTGACTAGAAGGAAAATGGGTCCCTTAGCAGAGATAGGGAAGTTCAAGGAAGAATGGAAGGTAATGAGTTGTATTTTTACATGATGCTAATAACACATCAAGTTCAACATGCCCAAGAGCACTGAGAGTTCACAAGCTCAATAGAAAGATTACAGGAATCTGAAAAGAGATCTAGAAGTAGTTTATAACATGACAGGTAAACCCTTGTAGGTTAATGACATCACTAATCAAAATAGTGTATAGAAAGAAGAGGAACAAAATAGGGTTGTGGATATGGATCATGATGAAGAAAATGATCAACAATTCCAAATACTTCAGGAAGATGCCAAGGGTAAGAACTGGAAAAAGATCATCAGAATTATCTATTAAGAGATTAGAAGTTTTAAAGAGATCAATTCCAGGTGAATGTAGCTCATTTGTTCCCTGTCAAATTAAATCAAACAAGTATTTATTTAGTTTATATTATGTGTCATGCTCTGTCTTAGTTTAAATAACATACTATTTGTTTAGGAGCTAGAAAATCAAGATTTTTCTAAATTTCAATTTAGTGAATAAACTTTGTCTGATAGACAACAGAACCTTACCATTTCTGATTAATGACCCATATACAATTAAGGTTCCCCATCCTCAAATTTATTTGCTTTGAAAATCTGATCCTGGGGCAGCTAGTTGATTTAGTGGATAGAGCATCAGCCCTGAAGTCAGGAGGACTTCAGTTAAAATCTGACCTCAGACACTTAACACTTCTTAGGTGTGTGACCCTAGGCAAGTCATTTAACCCCAATTGCCTCAACAAAAAAAAAAAAAAAAAGGAAGAAGAAAATCTGATCTCACTAATAGATATATATGTATGTGTATATATATGTGCTTATACACACATATATAAAATGTATATTTACAAACACACACACATGTATATACAAAAATACCAAAAACTATACTAAAATGTAGAATATTTAATAAACCCAATGACAAGGAAATTGCTCATTTTTCTAAATTCACATTAGCAATGCAATACAAAACAGAGAGCAGTGAAATTATAGTTCAAAGATGATTTCATATTCTAACTTACTATTTGTGTGGTCTTGTATAACTTCCTTAACACATGTGTGTCTGAAATTTTCTCATCTGTAAAGTGGAGATTTGTTGTGGTTCACTCATTTTAGTTATAGCTGACTCATCGTGACCCTATTTGGGGTTTTTTCTTGGCTAAGATATTGGACTCTATTTCCTTCTGCAGCTCATTTTACAGATGAGGAAATTGAGGCAAACAGGGTTAAGTACTTGCCCAGGGTCATCCAGTTATTTTGTGTCTGAGGCTGAATTTGAACTCAAGAGGATGAATCTTCCTGACTTGAGGTCTGATGCTGCATCCACTAGCTGGTCTTGAAATGTAGCTATTGGACTAAATAATCTGTAAAGCATTACATTCTATGATTCTTCCCCCATCTCCATCTTTCCCCTGTTTTCTCCTCCTTACTTTTCTTCTTCTGGGCGTTTCTTTATCCAGCTGCTGTCCTGTAAGAAAGTCCTTCGCTTGTTCACTTCATGAAAACCTTGTTGTCTCAGGGCAGTCCCCAGAGGAGTACTCTTCACATCTAATTAATTTAAACATAAAAATTTGCTTTACACAACAGATTAAAGCTGGGCTCTAGGATTTAAAACATGGAAAGAAATTGCAGTGGTGTATCAGATCACCCAGCGAGACTAAATACTAGATTGGCAAACTCAAGAATGTTCCAATCTTAAGATATGCCGACAAGAAAGAACAAATCCCACATCTCCATCATCAAAGATAACACAAAAATATTGCATAGATACCAATTAAAACCTAATGCCGAGAATACAGACCTGTGATCTTGGCACAAACACCAATGGTTTATTAACTTTGCTTTTCTCCCCCCAAGTGAACTCTTAAAAGCCAGAGGAGACATAAAATTTTGAACTAGAAGGGCAATGATCCAGTCTATCTCTTTTGTTCTGTAGATCAGTAAATGGGAGATTTGGTAATGTCTTGTTGTGTTCATTTAGATGCTAACACTGTATGTACAGTTCATGTTCTGATTTTATTTAAAAAAAAAAAAAAAAAAAAAAAGACAGCCCAAGAGAGGTTAATTTAATGTCATATAGATAATTAGTTTAGTGGCAGATCCAAGACTAGAGCCAGGAGTGTGTTCATAAATGTTTACCAACTAACTCTCAAAATTTAAAAAAAAAAAAAAAAAAAGATACATTACACTTCTAAAGTGTAATCTGCATTCTTAACATTTATTCTAACACTCTATTAGTTTACTAGGCAATCCACAAAATAAATCAAGCTTTGATTTGTAGTGTTCCTTGATTTTAGAAGTGTAAAGAGTATAAAGTGTGAAGGATTTGTTTTTAAAATAATAGTTCCTGGCAAAAGATTTAATAAAAGTTAGGATTTCTATGTACTTTTAAGATTGTAAAGTTATCTCATTTTATTCTAGCAACCATGTAAAATAAGTGTTACTGTCCCTACCTTGCAGATGAGGAAACTGAGGTCTTCCCATATAACTACTAAGTATCTGAGTGTAGGATCTGAATTCAGGACTTTCTGATTCCAAATACATCACTCAATCCACTACGTTGCCTAATATAAATTTTTTAAAATTATTTTGGAATATCTGAAATCTTCAGCCTTCCTTGTAGACAGAGTTCACACCAGTTTTTAATTTTTTTATTGTTTTGTGTCTATTAAAATGTGGGAGTGTGATTTAAAAGTAGGAATATCATTCTTTCTACTGCATTGCTTTTTGTTTCTTTTTATCTCCTAATTATTGAAATTATATTACATTTAATATGATTCCTATATAACTGCTATAATTGGAATGATTATTTCATTACTTTGTTGTTCAGTTGTTTTCAGTCATGTTTGATTCTCCACGACCCCATTCAAAACTATGTCATTCAAAGATCCAAAGAAAGAACTTCCCCAGTAGAATATTAGCTCTTTGAGAGTAAGAATTGTTTTTTGTTTTTTTTTTTTAACTATTGTATTCACAGCCCTAGCACAGTGCCTGGCTCATAGTAGGCAGTTGATATATGTTTGTCAATGGATAAATAGCTAGTTATGGAAGATTATTATTTATATTACCATTTCTAGGAGATGTTTTTCTCAAGGCAGTACTTGACATGTTGTCATCCAGTCAGGATCTAAAATAAAATGGTAAAACAAACGATAAGTCTATGGATTTAATTTAAGAACTGTTTATTGCTTCCCTCAAACCCTTGTGTTTATTTCTATGAATACATTTTAAGTCAAATTCAAACTCTGTAATCTACTGGAAAACAATGCATGAGTACATTTGGCTTTGGAGAGTGTAAGATCTAAGAGGTAGCTTGGAATATACCTAGCCTAACATTTTGACTTTACAGATGAGGAAAAGCTCAGAGAGAGAAAGTCTTACATTTGTCTTTCCCCTTTGCCTCTAGGATTAGATGTGAAATCTTCATCATGGGGCTTTAACACCATTTACAATCTGGCACCAAACAGGTACATTTCACTCCATTATTCCCCTTTTTTTCCCCAGTCATGTTCAATTCTTTTTGACATCATTTGGGGTTCTGTTGGGGTTTGCTTTTTTTGGCAAAAATACTAGAGGGGTCTGCCATTTCCTTCTTCAATTCATTTTGCAGATGAGGAAACTGAGGTAAGCAAAGTTAAGTAACTTGCCCAGGCTCACAAAGCTAGTGAGTACTTGAGGCTGGATTTGAACTCAGAAAGTTGAGTCTTGCTGACTCCACGCCCAGTGCTTTATCCATTGTACTACTTAGCTTCCCCATTACTTACCTAAGAACTCTCTATTCAGAGTGAATTGGACTATAAAATCTTTCTCTAACTCACCTTGAAAGCATTTCCTCACAAAGCATTTCTGATTCCTTCTTCAAGACTCACTTCCAGTGCTACCTCTGCCACAAGGCCTCTCCCCTGATCTGCCTAGAGGTAAATCTTCTTTTCCTTCAAATATTTCTAGGTCTGGATTTTATCTTTGCCTTCATCATTCTCAAAGTCATATTGAATTATTTTTGAGAGCAAGGACCCTATATATATACATCCTTTATTCAACTGTAAAAACAAATTGCATCAATAAGAAAATTGTATATATTCTGGTGTTAAGTCTTGATTTGTATCTCATACCCAAATTACTGAGAAGAAAAGTTAAAGGGGCCTCTTGGACAATAAAAGAGATCACCAAGTATTTTCTCTTGTCTAAAAGAGGACAAAAAAGATAAGGCAGTGAGCTAAAATAGATAGAGACCTGTCCTTACAGCTAGGAAGACCTGGATTCAAACACCTCTTCTGACTAAGCCATCTCATTCAACTCCTTTCTGAATAGGATGGCTGTTCAATGGTGAGCAAGTTACATATTCTTCAGCTCTCAATACAACTTTCTAAGACTGTCCATTGCAAAGCAGGTAGTCTTCATTTATAAAGTAAGTTTCCTCACTAACTAGTTCTCTTTACAAATAAAATTAAGATCTGGGCCTTATTCCATTACAAGGAAACTGATGAATATATCTTGTTGTTGCTACTGTTGTCAAATCATAACCCTATTTGGAGTTTTCTTGGCAAAAATGCTGGAGTGGTTTGCCATTTCCTTCTGCAGCTCATTTTACAGATGAGAAAACTGAGGCAAATAGGGCTAAGTGATTTACAGGATCGATTACATAGCTAGTAAGTTTCTGAGGCTGAATTTGAACTCAATTAATAGACATACAGAATCTGAATTTTTAAATAGTCAAGCCATAAGAAAACTGTTAATGCTAATCCTTTTACCTAGGAATATTGATGTTATTCTGCCTTTCTTTACATTTGATGGGAGATAATTGCTACCTAATCAGGAAAGTACATAAATGTCTGAACTCTTTGAGGGAACATTCCCACTGACCCTTAAACAGAGATGCCAATGTAACTAACAAAAGAATGTTTATCAAGCTGATAGTTAACTCCAGAGAGAAAAGCTAGTTCCCAATGAAGTGGTACAATTATTAAATGCATGCTACCTCTACTAGATGAAATAGGACTAAGATTTCTCTCTCAGAAAGTAACTAGACAGGGTAGAATAATTTGCAATATAAGATAGGAAGTTAACATGGCAAGCTTTAATATATAACATGATCAAAAGAAAAGAAGATGGTGACATCCTACTATAAACACGGACATGTACTAAGATCAGCATCTACTACTAAAATCAAACCCCAGGGGAGCCCGGGCAATTGTAGGAAGTAACAGTAGAAACTTCTGAACATCTTTACCATGCTAAACATCTACCAGCACGCTTCTGAATATGCAATGTGTTGAACAATACAATAAGTATTCAAAAACATCTCAGCTGGCTATGATAATGAGTCATATCTATTAAGACAAAAGTTAGAGAAAAATAATTAAAGCTTATAGAATCTTAGAGCAAGAAGGGATCTTACCAGTCCTTTCTGAAACATGATGATATATTAACAAGTGATTGTAAATACTCATTATTTGTATAGTTCCAGGGGTAATGAGATAACTACCTAACAACCTAACAAGTTTCTACATTTCATATTCGGGAAGAGCTCTAAAAACTAGGAAGTGATTCCTTACTCTTAGTAGAAATGTGTCTCCCTATAACTTCTATCCACTCAACCTACTTCTACCAATTAAAGACAAGCAGGTTATAGTTTCCCTTCCACATGTGACTTTCCCCATCACTGTTTTGACATATCGTGGGCTGTTATAAGAAATAAAATGAGAATTTTTAGCAAGTTTTGGGAAAGCCATAGATGATATGTGAAAGCCAGAAAAAGTTTAGAAATTCAGAAATATATAAAATATGTGGATATTATTACATGATATCCACATATTTTATCTTTTAATACCATAATAATACTTCTTTGGCATGAAGAGAAGGCCAAAAAATTTTACATGGATTTTCCCAAATCACAGCAGTGCTGTACCTCTAACTACTATGATGTAGAAGAAATAACTTTAATCTAATTTCTTTTCTGTCTTCTTCCTTCATGTATGATTGTATGATGTCATGTATTCTCCAGGATAAACTGCCCTGATTACTTCAATTAGTCCTTTTATGGTAGGTTATATGCTCTTACTCCTCTGGTTACTTACTACCTTGTTAATGTACCCTCCTAAAATGCAGAACTGAATGAAATATTCCAGATGTAGTCTGACCAAAGAAAAACACAAGGGTAACAGAACCATTTTTATTCTGGAAATTCTATTTGTACTCTTGCAACTAGGTCATCTCATTTTTACTATGTTACATACTATCATTGCAAATTGAATCCACTGTCTAAAAAACAACCCAAAACCCTAGGTCTTCTTTATATAAACAACTACCTGACTATTCAGTGCAGTTCTACAGTAGGATTACAATTTTCATTGTGTAAAAATACAGATTCTGTAGCTAGATAATAATTCAAATTTAAAAAGTCTGAATGGAAGGTCAATGTAAGTCAACAATATGCTATGATAACTAAATAATTTAACATTATCTAAAGTTCTCTTGGGAGAATGATAGTATAAGAAGGGGGGTGGGGGAAGGAATGATGTAACTTCCATTTTGTTTTCTGCCTGGTCAGGCCCTATCTAGAGAGATCTGTCCAATTTTTTAATGTTCATTTTTTATTTTTGAGAAGGACATTAACAAAGTAGTGTCTAGAGAAAGGCGCCAGCATGGTTCAGAGACCAAAGACCATCTTATTTGAAGATTGGTTTAAAGAACTGAAGTTGTTCAGCCTGTTTAACCTTCAAAGGGCCGCCAAATGGCAGAGGGAAATATATTTCCCCAAAACTTTTATCTATTCATCTATTTTTTAGGCCACAGAAGTCAGGGCTTAGACTAATAGGTAGAAATTGAAGAGAGACAGATTACTTTTAATATAAGCAAAAATTTCCTAACAAGTAGAATTGTCATAGATTGAAAGATGGAAGGGACCTTATAGATTTTTAAATAAACCTCTCTCATTTTACATATTCTGAGGTCCAGAAAAATTAAGTGGATTTCTCAACACTACTCAGCTAATAGTTTGAGGTAGGATTAGAACTCATATTTTTCTGCCCCCCTATTCTGGCTAGTTGCTTCCCCATCACTAGGAGGGGGAACTAAGGATATTGTACAATAATAAATGAACATGAGTACTGCTGAGATCACTTTCAATCTGAGGTCTTGTCAAATTTCTTGTACAGAGTCACAGGGCTAGATTAGAGATGAGAACCTTTGTCTTTTGACTAGAGGTCCACCACTTTACCCACAATACCAGGATTGGCTGTGCCTTCTCTATAAATCCTCAATTTCCCACTTTGTTTCACTGCACTGATTCCTTTATTCTCTCTGCAATTTAATCTCTCCTTCATTGTATTTTGCATTCTGTCAGAAATTCATGTTTATTTTTATTTTCCTAAATTCCCCTCTGCAAGCTTATTTGATTCAAACCCCAGTGGAAGTAAGCCAGAGAAAATATGGCCAACTGAAGAGTGATAAGAAGTGAGTAGTTACCTGCTTTTAAAGAGCCAGAAGGCATGGAAATCTTAAGCTTGGAAAATTATTATAATTTTAGCCATCTGTCTCCTCGAAAAGAGAATAAGAGTCTTTTATCACAGAAGCAAATATGCTTACCTGCATAGAGTATTTTTATTCTTAGGCAAGAAACAATTTTAAAATGTGTAGTAAATAAGAAAGCATTTACCTATTGACTAGATATTCAATGCCTCTCTCAGATCTTGGCAGTCTAAAGAAAACAAAAATTACTCCCAGCTTAGGAATTCTGTGTCAAATACATTTTGTTTAGCTCATCATGAATTCCTTCTGTTATCGGGCAAAAGAGTAAGAACAATGTAGACAACATTTTCAATTTAGTATTTTATTCATATTTCCACTAGAATCCATATTTATATGAAGAAACCTGAATTTTGAGCTTGAAACTCCTAGCTTTTACACTGGTATAGGGTCATAGAACTAGTCATAGTCACAGTCATAGATCAAGAACTAGTGAATTTGGAGGAGGGGGAATAAAAAATCAAGTCCATGAATTTTCTCAGATACAAACTATTCTGTTGCTGATAAAGACTTACAACATTTTTTTTTTTAAACCAAAGTGTGCTTATCACTTGTGGAGCAGGATTATATGGATTCAATGTCTGAAAAAGAGACTCCTTACAGTGTTGGCATCTTTCCACCCTTACTGCCAACTCTCAAGCATTTCCCACTTTCTATGGAACATTTACTTTCTTGCTTTTCCTCCAAACAACAGCTGAACTTGGCTGCTCTCTTTCCCTCATGTGCATAGGAAGGGAAAGATAGTACTAAGTAGATAGTACAGTAAAAGATGCTAAACTATATTTCAGAAAAATATAGGACATTGATTGAAAAACACCATATTGAGTGCTAAAAATGAGATGCCATATCTGGCATTTGAGAATCTCTAAGCAGCTGCTTACTTTTATCCAGATCACAAGTGCAAGCTCAAAAGAACAAGAACAGAGAGGAAACCAAAATGATGATGAAGACCATGATGGGGTATTGTATCAAGTGAAAAAGACTATATAAAGGTATGCACAGAGTATTGAACAGTGAAATGATACCTGGCAATTTTTTAAAAAGGAAGACATTTTATCATGCTAGAAAAAAATGTGGCAACTAATGAGTAGCATGCTTTCTATCATTTGAGTTAATATTCTATCTATCTTCATTCATCAAAAAGCCAAATATGAAGCAACAAATAATATTTATAGTTATCAATTCAAGCTCCAATTGGAGGGAAAGAATACCAGATTTTGAATCAAAAGATATGTATTGTGTGTAGAGCCAAGATGGCAGAGTAAAGAAAGCACTGGGCTGAATTCTCCTAACATTCCTCTCCAAATAACTTAAAATAACATCTCAAATCGAATTCTGGAATAGCAGAGCCAACAAAAGTTCCGAAGGAGACATTCTTTCAATCCAAGACAACACAAGAAGTCAGAAAGAGAGATGAATGACATAAGGAAAAAGGCTGATTCAGAGCCCACATGAATGAAACATAGGTGTAGGAATAGATGGTGGTGACAAAACCAGAAGCAGCTTTGGGATTTCTCAATCCATATATGATCAGGGGACTTGGCAACTGATGGAAAAGAGATTACAAAGTACCCCAGTGCTAGTACTGTATGCAAGACTATATGCTATTTTGCAACACCATTGCTTATACTAATTTTTGTATCATAATTCAAGGACAGAAAGTAACTCTTTTGTTCAAGAAAAATGAAAACTCTGAGGGACGATAGTTTGGCAACTTCATTATCTATATCCACTTCTAGTTCAAGGGAAAAGAGTTGTCAAGAGAGAGTGGAAGGCCTGAAGGGTGGTATCATTTCTGGCCCCAAAGGATAAGGGACCATAAGAAACAGTATCTTTTCTGGTTCCAAAGAAGAGTCCCTGAGAAACAGTACTATTTTAATCTTGTTGGATAAAAGTCAGAATGGAGACCAAGAGAGCAATGATCCCATCTCTCCCCAGATCACACCCTCTTGGGAGCATCTAAAACTTCCCACATCCTAAACTAGCTCTAAAAAGCCTAAAGCTTGAGACACTACCCTTCCCACCATGCCAGGAACAAAGTTCAACACTAACATAAAGTTCCAAATCAAGAAATAAATAGGGTGGGAAAATAAGCAAATAGGGGTGAAAAGAGAGCCAGGCCATAAAAAGCCACTATAGTGAGAAGAAAGATCAATTAAATCTAAACATTTACAAAGCCTCAAATAAATACATGAATTAAAAATAAGTCTAACAATAATTCCTGGAAAAGCAAAAACAATAATTATTTTGAAAATCAAATAAAAGTGATAGAAGAAAAATAGGTAAAGAAATGAAAGCAAAGGAAGGAACATGTGAAAAAATAATTAACAACTTGGTAAAAAAGAGGCACAAAAATATGGAAGAAGATACCTTAAAAAACAGAATTGGTGAAATGGAGAAGAAAAAAAAAAGGATACAAAAACACACTGCAGAATATAATTCCTTAAAATTTAGAATCATGTAGGTGGAAACTAATAATGCCATGAAACATCAAAAAACAATAAAACAAAGTCAAAAGAATAAAAAAAAAATATGAAAAACAACTGACCTGGAAAGTAGATCAATGAGAGATAATTTACAACTATTAGAATGTCTGAAAGCCATCATCAAAGAAAATATAGACATCACTTTTCAAAAAATTGTCAAGAAAAATTTCCCCTATATTCTGGATAGAACCAGAGGATTAGATAAAAGTTAAAAGAATACACCAATCACCTCCTGAAAAAGATTCCAAAATGAAAACTCTTGGGAATATTATAAACAAATTCTCAAACTCCCAAGTCAAAAAGAAGATACATCAAGCAGCCAGAAAAAGAAATCATTTACTGTGTAGCCACAGTCAAGATCACACAAGATTTAGCAGCTATCTCATGGTAGGAGCAGAGGGCTTGGACTATAATATACAGTCAAGATCACACAAGATTTAGCAGCTATCTCATTGTAGGAGCAGAGGGCTTGGACTATGATATACAGTCAAGATCACACAAGATCTAGCAGCTATGGCATTATAGGAGCAGAGGGCTTGGACTATGATATTCTGAAAGGCAAAAGACTTGGGATTACAATCAAGACTAATTTACCTAGCAAAACTGAGTATATTACTTCAAGGGGAAATGATATTTAATGAAATAGAGGACTCCCAATCATTCCTGATGAAAAGATCAAAGCTGAATAGAAAATTTAATTTTGAAACATAAGACTCAAAAGAAGTATAAAAAGGTAAACATAAAAGAGAAATCACAAGTGATTCAAGAAGATAAACTGTTTACCTTCCTATGTGCAAGGTGATACATGTATCTTCTAAAAACTTTATCATTATTAGAGCATTTAGAAGTAGTCTAAATAAAAAGAAAGTATGAGTCAATTATTGAGATGAAATAAAAATATGTATATGAGAAAGAGCTATGCCCTGGGAGAGGGTGGAAAAAAGAGAAAAAAAAAGGAGCAAATTATCACAATAGATGAAGAAAAAGCCTTTGACAAAGTACAATATCCATTCCTATTAAAAACCCTAGAAAGCATAGAAATCAATGGAGCCTTTCCTAAAATGTTAAGTTGCATTTATCTAAAACTATCAGCAAGGATTGTTGATAATGGGCATAAACTTGAATGAAACTTTCCCAATAAGATCAGGAGCAAAGCAAAAATTTTCATTATCACTACTATTATGTAATATTATACTAGAAATATAGCAATATCACTTAGAAAAAGAAACTGAAGTAATAAAAATAGGCAATGAAGAAACAAAATTATCATTTTTGCAGATAATATGATAACATACTTAGACAATCCTACAGAATCAACTAAAAACTAGTTGAAAACACTTCAGCAAAGTTGCAGGATATGAAATAAACCCACATGAATCATCAACATTTCTATATACTATTAGTAAAATTCAGCAGGAAGAGATAAAAAGAAAAATTACATTTAAAATAATTGCAGATAATATAAAATAATCGGGAGTCTATCTGCCAAGACAAACCCAGGGATTATATGAATACAATTACAAAATACTTTTCATACAAATAAATACACATCTAAACAATTAGAGAACTGCTCATGGGTAGACAGAACCAACATAATAAAAATCACAATTTTATTTAATTTGCTTATTCAGAGCCATATTAATCAGATTACCAAAAAATATTTTATAGAGATAGAAAAAGGTAATAACCAAATTTATCTAATGAAGCAAAACATCAAGAAGATCAAGAGATCATTTTTTTTTTTTTTTGGATGTTCAAGAAAGTGACCTAGCAATTTGAGACTTCAAAGTATATTACAAAGTGGTAATCATCCAAACAAGTTGGTACTGTGTAATAAATGGAGAAATAAAGAAAAGGGGGAAAAGACTTATTTATACAAAAATATTTATAGCATATCCTTTTGTGGTGGCAAAATATTGGAAAGTGTGGAGATGCCCATACATTGGATAATAGCTAAACAAATTGTGGTATATGGTTGCGATGGAAGACTATTGTGCTATGAGAAATGATGAGCAGGATGGTTCCAGAAAAACCTGGGAAGACTTCTGAATTTGTTTAAAATAGAATGAGCAGAACCAGGAGACATTGTACATAGCAATAACAAAACTGTAAAAATCTGTGAAAGACTTGTCTACAATCAAGGCAATTCCAAAAAAACCCATAATGAAAAATCCTATCCACCTTCAGAGAGAAAACTGATGGAATTTGAGTGCAGATTAAAGCATAATTTTTACCCTTTATTTTTTAAAATTGTGTTTGTATTTTCTTTTGCTAATATGCAAATAAATTTGGCATGGCCTCATATGTATATTCAAAATCAAAGTGCTTGCATTTTCAAGGAGGTCCTCCTCAAGGACAGGAGGAAAGAAGAGAATTTGGAACACAAAATTTTTAAAATGATTATTTAAAATTATTTCACGTGTTACTTGAGAAATATTTGACAAAATAAATAAAAATTTAAAAAGAAACATCCTCTCTAGCACTAACTGAATTATCACCTTTGATAATAAAGGAAACTCTAGACCCAAGTTCATTTGATGTGAAGTGGAGTGCATGCAATAGTTTTGGAAAAGAGATAAGATCTTTATCCTTTATTTTAACTTGATGTTTCTTTTGATTTTTGCTCTAAACAATTGATGATTTGATTATACACAGAAAGATGATTCTGAAATGACTACCACTCTTGGAAGCAGTTACTTTGTGCCTATTGAACCAGATTCAAAAATTATCCTTCTGTTTCATTTTTCTGATTTCATTTGATGCTTGCCACATTTAATATTTTCCATCATCTTGAAAAAGATTCACAATAGATAAAATTGACAGTTGAGACTACTAACTATTCTACAAGCCTTCAGATTCTTATTTCTTTTCCCTGACCTGTATTTTCTAATAATTTTCATTATCCTGTGTGATTCCATTTTCATGTGAAATCATGAAAAATGAAAATCATCAACCTTGAAGGTTCCTTCAAGGAAAAGGGTGTGAGGTCACTGGAATTTTCAGTAAGAGGCTAGATGGCTACTTGTCAAGGTTATTAAAGAAAAAATTATTGTATAGGTATGCTCTGAAGTTCCCTCCATCTTAGATATCCTGTAATTCTGGATTAATTTGGCCCCCCTTGCTGAGGTTTTACATATTATTTTTTTCTACTCCATCATCTTTTACAATGGATGATATCACAATAAACTACAGGTAACTTCATGATGGTCCTCTTGTTTATGTCTATAATAGACATTATATTGTCTATTATGACCAAGGCAAGATGACCAAGTGCCCCATGAAATGTTGCCTCTGGACCTAGAATGAAACCAACTTTGCCAATTCTTATAATCATCTCTCCCCAGAGAATTTACAAACTATCCATCCATAACTGTTTATGTCTTCTGGTTCAATAAATTCAAGTTATATAGCTCGAGGTATTTTGTTTTGGTTTTGTGTTTTGTTTTATTTTGTCTTGAGAGGGAGGAAGAAAGCTGATTTTGATGTTCATTGTGTTATCTTTCCCCCACAAGCTTTCTGTCTACATCCTAGAGTAATAATGATAAAAAATAAAAATGTTTTTGTTGTCAGTCAATGATCTTTGAGTGATTGGAAGAGAAATTGGGGGAGGGGGCATTGCCATAGAACTGAAGACATAAATTTATCTCTGCTTTTTAAAAGAACATGGGAGTGGAGCCTATAAATTATAGGCTGATGAACTTTGCTTAACATTTATACTGTATTACTAAAAAAAGTGTGTTAATATTTAGAAAGAAAAGTAATAAAAGTGAAAATAGCTTTATCAAGAACAAGTTATGCTGATTTTTCCCCTTTTACTCTTAGGATAAGTGCAGCTAGATGGTAGAATACAAGGCCTAGAATCAGGAAGACTTTCCTTTGTGCATCTGATATTTAAAAAAACAAATTTTGCTGATTTCTTTAGTTATTACATTATAATAATTTGTAGAAATATACCATCTCCCTCTATTTATCACCTCCCCTTTCCCAAAGAAAACATTTAAGCAATAAACCCAATATAATGAACTAACATATATAATATTCCCAACAAAACATTTGAGAAAATTTCTGATATCATCCTTGTGGACAAGATGAAGATGTGTGAATTAAATAAGAAAGCAAAGTTAGGTGAATTTAGAAGTAGCCAAAAGACCAGGCAGTAAGTGTGGTAATATGGAATACAGCTAGGATTTGCAGTTTATTTGTCCTTTTTAACATTTTTTTTTTTGATGACTTGGGAATGAACAGTGTATTTAGCATAATCATACAAGTCTGAGAAGGATAACTAATACACAAAACAATAGTTTTAGGATCAAAAAGATTTCAGCATGCTAGATCAATGGAACGAGTCTTAATGAATATAAAGCTTAGGGGGCAGCTAGGTGGTGCAGTGGATAGAGCACCAGCCCTAAATTCAGGAGGAGCCGAGTTCAAATCTGATCTCAGACACTTAACACTTCCTATCTGTGTGACCCTGGGCAAGTCACTTAACCCCAGCCTCAGGAGGGGAAAAAAATGAATATAAAGCTTAACAGATCTAAATACAAAATACTGTAGTTTTGCTTTTAAAAGGCAACTTTACACATACTAGATGGAGAAAGTGCTACTAGCTAATATACAAGAAAAACATTATGCAATAATGAGTTAGAATGCTTTAAGGTTAATAAATATCAACAGTATGACATGTCTGACAAATGACCCCATCTAATATGATCTTGGACTGCATTAAAAGAGAATTGTATTAAGAACAAGGAGGTAATAGTCCCACCATACTCCATTCTGGTAAAATAATACTTAACATATGTGATGTTCACTTCTGGACATTATTTTTAGGAAAGATATTTAGAAGTAATGCTGGTTAAAGGAACTAAGATTGTTTAACTTGGAGAAAAGACTTAAGTATGATATGATAGCTGTCTTCAAATATTTGAAGGGCTGTTATATATAAAAAGGATTAGACTTGTTTTGTTTGGTCTCAGAAACAAAAACTTAGAAAAAAATGGAAGAAATTGCAGAGGATAAATTTAGAATCTAAGTAAAACTTTTTAACAATTAGACCTACTAAAAAGTAAAATGGACTCACTCAAGAGGTCACCAAAGGTCTTCAAATGAAAATTACTCTAGAGATAAATTATAGAATTCTTTCCTTTTATATGCATACTGAAGACAATGACCTCCAAAGGGCATTTTGGGTGCTAAATCTGTTATCTTATGATCCTTTTCAAATCAGAGATTCCATGCTTACATAAGAAGAAAGAATATCAGTACAGATATGGCCCAGTTTATCATTATTATGTCAATATTGGTCATTGGACTAAGATCATATGAAAATAATTTTATCAATTAAATTAGAAAAACTACAGGTGGCCTGAGAACTGTATAATTCTCTGTATCCTTGCCCTTTGGTTTTGTTTGGCTGATTGGTTTGGTTTGAAGGTTATTTGGTCACTTTACCTTGTCTTCTTTTTTTAAAATTATTTTTATTAAAGCTTTTTATTTTACAAAGCATATGCATGGGTAATTTTTCCAACATTGATTCTTGCAAAACCTTTTGTTCCAAATTTTCCCCTGCTTCCCCCCACCTCCTCCCCTAGCTGGCAAGTAGTCCAATAAATGTTAAATATTTGAAATATATGTTAGATCCAATATATGTATACATATTTATACAGTTAGTTTATTGCACAAGAAAAATCAGATCAAGAAGAAAGAAAAAGAAAAACTGAGAAAGAAAACAAAATGTAAGCAAATAACAACAGAAAGAAGAGAATGCTATGTTGTGTTCCACATTCAGTTCCCACAGTCTTCTTACTGGGTGTAGATGGCTCTCTTCGTCACTGAACAAGTAGAACTGGTTTGAATCGCATTGTTGAAGAGAGCCACATCCATCAGAATTGATCATTGTATAGTCTTGTTGTTGCCATGTATAATGATCTCCTGGCTCTGCTCATTTCACTCAGCATCAGTTGATGTAAGTCTCTCCAAGCCTCTCTGTATTCATCCTGCTGGTCATTTCTTACAGAAAATAATATTCCATAATATTCATAGACCATAACTTACCCAACCATTCTCCAATTCATGGGCATCCATTCATTTTCCAGTTTCTAGCCACTACAAAAAGGGCTGCCACAAACATTTTTACACATGTGGGTCCCTTTCCTTCCTTTAAGAACTCTTTGGAATATAAGCCCAATAATAACACTGCTACATCAAAGGATATGCACAGTTTGATAACTTTTTAAGCATAGTTCCAGATTGCTCTCCAGAATGGTTAGATCTGTTCACAGTTCACCAATAATGTATCAGTGTCCAGTTTTCCCACATTCCCTGCAACATTCGTCATTATCTTAGCCAATTTGACAAGTGTGTAATAGTATCTCAGAGTTGTCTTAATTTGCATTGATTATAGAAATGCAGTGATTTGGAACACCTTTTCAAGTGGCTACAAATAGTTTCAGTTTCTTCATCTGAAAATTATGTGTCCATACCATTTGAGCATTTATCAACTGGAGAATGGCTTAAACTATTATAAATTTGAGTCAATTCTCTATATATTTTAGAAATGAGCCTTTATCAGATCCTTTGGATTTTACTTTATCTTCTTAAAGAACTGAGGTTCATTTTGCACTTTCTTTCTATTTCATGAGATGCAATGGTCCTGAAAGTAATTAATTGTTGACCAACCTTCTAGTGATAAGAATCATCATACTTAGGCAGCTAGCAAGGAGTCAGGAACTGAGTTCAAATTCTGCCCCTGATACTGTTAAACTGTGTGATCTAGGATAAGTTACAACCTCTTCTCAGCCTATTTTCTCATCTATGAAATGGGAACTAATAATAACACCCACCTCACAGGATTTTTGCAAATACATTAAATAACACATGTAATATGGTACACAAACTTAAAGTACCATATAAATGCTAATTGTTGTTGTTTAGCTTGCATAGTTCTTGACTAGCAGATAAACACATCTCATATATCTTCACTGGGCTGGTCTTCAGACCTTTTCCAGCTTGATGGAACTATTACAGTTTGGGCTCCCCCTTGCAAAACCTCAAAACTATATTGTGAAATCAGAGTAGAATGTTTTATTTTTTATTTTTGTTTGATTTGTGGGAAAACTCTATGTTAGTCTGGATAATAAATTGTTCTCACATAGGAATTTTGGTTTCCCAAATTCAGACAAACAGTTGTCATTTTAAAATTAAAATTTTTCAAACTAAGTGTATACTTATAACAGGAAACCTACATTTTAGCAGAAAGAAAGAAAGAGAGAAAGAGAGAGAGAGAAAGACAGAGGGAGAGAGAGAGGGAGGAAGGAAGGAAGGAAGGAAGGAAGGAAGGAAGGAAGGAAGGAAGGAAGGAAGGAAGGAAGGAAGGAAGGAAGGAAGGAAGGAAGGAAGGAAGGAGAAGGAAGGAAGGAAAGGAAGAAAGAAAGAAAGAAAGAAAGAAAGAAAGAAGAGAAAGAAAGAAAGAGAGAAAGAAAGAAAGAGAGAAAGAAAGAAAGAGAGAAAGAAAGAAGAGAGAGAGAAAGAAAGAAAGAGAGAAAGAAGAAAAGAGAGAAAGAAAGAATGAGAGAAAGAAAGAAAGAGAGAAAGAAGAAAGAGAGAAAGAAAGAAAGAGAGAAAGAAAGAAAGAGAGAAAGAAAGAATGAGAGAAAGAAAGAAAGAGAGAAAGAGAAGAAGAAAGGAGAGAAAGAAAGAGAGAAAGAAAGAAAGAAAGAAAGAGAGAAAGAAAGAAAGAAAGAAGAAAGAAAGAAAGAAAGAAAGAAAGAAAGAAAGAAAGAAAACATATTCTTCTTCTTTTTAACAGTTAGGAAATAAGGCCAGGAAGGTTAGCTAAGTGGCTTTCCCAAGGACACACAGCAACTTAACTGTCAGAGGCTAGAACCAAAGGATGAAAAACCTAATAAAAACAGATGCCAACACCTATATCTTTAGTATGACAGACTAGGGCCAAAACAATATTAAAACTGGACTTTCCATGTTTGGAAGCCAGAGGCTTAGAGTGAGAACTGAAAGGTAATATTACAACTTTACAAGTAGGAGTCTGTGAAGACAGAAAAAATTGACCCTCCAAACTAATGTCATTCATGGACAAACCCTCCAACAGGTAATCTCCACCCACTGCTTATGTTATCTTACTCCCACACCCTTGTGAGCCCTCTGGAGCCTAACTTTTGCTTTGGTTCTCCACTGAAACTATTCTTTAATTCCTTTCTTCTGATATAATCTCTCTTCTCACTCCCCAATTTTTTCAACCTTTCAGTTGCATTTGATACTATCAGTCACTTCCATCTACTTGAAATTCTCTATTATTTTGGCAACTATGGGCCAGTCCTCTTCAGCTTCTCCTAACAAGGTATTCCTTTGGATTCTTTTCAGTGACTCCTCTGCTTAAATTTGGGTGGGTCCTTCTCTGGGGAGAATTCTAACAAAAGCTCATTGTTCTATTTGCTTCTTAGACTAGCCTTAGTTCCTGCTCCTTTTAATGTAGTTGTAAGGATACTGGTTTCTATCTGGGTCACCTGCCTGCTAAGCCCTAATTTTCCCAAATTTTCTTGCTTCCTCCCTCAAAAAAATTAGGGACATCACCTTTCTAATCTTCCTGAGGATAATTTTTCATTACATTGTCATTAGGCTTGACCTACCATCACTCTTCCCCACCCTCTTTTAGAAAGAGTTTTCATTGAGTAAGAGAAGGAACTGAGATCAGAGGAGGAGACAAAGAAAAGGAGTGGGGAAAATGGGTGTAGAGGAGAAAGTACAGTAGTTATGGAGAGTAGAAGAAAAGAGGGTTTAGGGTTAGGGAAAAATCCAATTTTGCTTGGGAATGAGAAATAGGTAGAATTAGCAGACCAGAAGATGTTATTAATACCACAAGTTACACTGCCTCTAAAAGAGCTCAGTTATGAAGATGATGGAGCCAAGAGAAATAAATAATCAACAAGGAAAACACGGAGGATATAGCAGCTTTTAGAAGCATGGACACTAATACTGGTGTGTTTTAACAATTTGGGACAAAATTTTACATTTATCAACTAACCAAAATGATATTAAACCTGAAAATTAAATAACTTACTAAAATAACAGAAAATGTCCATACTATATATGATTTGCAACTAATATCCTAACTGGCTAATGCTAAATTAGTTTCTTTGTCAGCTGGGAACCCAAAATGAAAAGACATGTTCTGAACACTTGCCAAAATGCTAATTACTATTCACAACTGGCTGATGTAAACATCAGTCAGTCAAATACCCAACTGCTGATTTCAGTTGGACATTAGCCCAAGAGTAAGGCTGAGATGTCTGTCTTTGTGAAGAAGAATCTATGTTCCCAAGCTTGATAGACATAGGTCAGCAAGACCAAACAAATATAATTTTCTACTGATTGTAAGGGAAAATGGCACTAAATACTTTAAACATTTTTTCCTAATATATTTTTTTTTCTTCTTTCTTTCTTTCTTTCTTTCTTTCTTTCTTTCTTTCTTTCTTTCTTTCTTCTTCTTTCTTTCTTTCTTTCTTTCTTTCTCTTTCTTTCTTTCTTTCTTTTCTTTCTTTCTTTCTTTCTTTCTTTCTTTCTTTCTTTCTTTTTTTTCCATCCAAAACTGTGATATTGTCAATGTGGAGAACTCTCTGGTGTAGAAGTCTTATCAGCAATTCCCCTTTAAATTATATGTCTTGGAGAATTGCCAGAGGATGTAATATAGAATTTGAAGTCCCCTGATTTTGGGGGGCTTCTGTTCTAACAATAAGTCAATAGTCCTGAATCTTCTGGCTTTGGAATCTGCCTCAGGAAACTCCTATGCCCAGATCTGTCTGAATAGACCACTCCTCAATCAGATAGTTTCTGGCCTCAGTGTAGTCCCACAGATCAAACTCCTGAGAATGCTTTTCAGTTCATTGCTAACTGTCAGATAGATAATCTGTTGGTTAGTGATAATCAAATTTCAGAGACCACCTCTCTAGGCCATAGAATTAGCATGATAGAAAGCTGGATAAAGGGGGTCTCCTCTCTCTTAGGACTTTGCTAAATTCTTTTGGAATTCAGCTTGCTTGTAATGGCATTACAATTACAATAAACTTTGCTCCTTAACTAGGAAATGGATTCAAGCCTGCAAATTTTTTGAGGCATCTCAAGACACTGGTCTATGACACAAAACTTTTGGGGTCCCCTTTCCTAACCTCAATAAGAGGACCCTAAGAAGTGACATGCCTTGTCACTGATGCTACACTTAGTATCATTTCAAGCTTCTTAACTCTAAGACTCTAAGACTGGCCCTCTTTCCACAGTTTTGATAACATTCACTGTGTCTCATGGTGATGAGATTCTAAAAAATTAATTTATAACTACTTGAAATGTGTCACATTAATGCAAAGAACATGGAAACTAAACAAGAGAAACTTGAAGATAGTCCTTCAGGGTTATATTTATAACATAAATGGAATGAAAGATAAGCAATAGAGTGATACTCATGTTTGAAATGACAATATAAATGCCTAAGGATTGTTCAAAATTAATAGTTCCAATGAGAAAAAAAAAAAAAAGTAATGGGAAAAGGAAAGATATCGTTATATTTTTTGATAGGAGTAAATCCTAGTTCATAAAATAAGCTAATTTTTTCCTGAAAAGCTATTGGTTCAGAGAACAAAATGCTCAAGTCATTGACATAGCTTTCTGATGGTGAAAATACAAAAAAAAAAAAAAAAAAAACGAACAAAACAATACCTACCTCCTCTCTCTGAAGCAGTCTATAAAACAGATGATTCAAAGGTATATCCTCATTGAATAACCTTCCCATTAGAAATTAAGTCAATTCTCTGTTGACTGTCAGATGATCTATGAATTTCTCTTTTTGTTCCATTCCCAAACCTGCAGTATAGACTGATGTAAATCAGGGCTAGCTTAAATTTCTTTTGTCATCAATATCAACAAATAGAGTGCCTTTTATAAATAAGATATTGTGCCAAATACATGCTTACAAGACCAGGAACCTCAAGGCCAATATATAGAATATGTCTGTTTTTCACTTTAAAAAGGAATAAAGAACAACTATGCTATTTATTAAAGGGAATCTTTAAATCAAAAAGAAACTTAATTGAATAAAACTATCTTTGGTAAACTTAACAAAGCATCTTCAGGTCAGTGTAGAGTACTTAGAAAGAGACTTCAATCTACTTTTAGTATCTCCTTTTTCTGTGTTTTTATGGAAAAGATGAATTGTAAGCAGAGATAATTAATGGAAGGCTCTCATATAAGACAAAATAAAATATAAAACTTATTATGATTTATAACCCTCCTCTAATTCTGAAACATTTATAGTGTTGAAACATAAAAAGGACAATTAAAGATTAAAAACAAAAAAAAGTAAAATACCAAAGAAATATATATTGATGGCAGCACTTTCATTTTCATTTCAGAATCATCTTTTACTTTTCCTTCTTCTTCATCTTCCTCCATTCCACAACTAACTAATATTCAGATCCTTTTCCATCTGACCATAATATACTTTGAATCTCTACTCAAATGCATGTCCACCATGCTATTTTAGACCCTTATCACTTCTCACTTAAACTAATATAGCACAAAAAGAATGTGTGCTCGTTTTTAATAGCAACAACAACAAAAGGATGGCCTTAAACATTTCTAATAAGTTTAACATCTATTCTTATCATCATCCTTAAAAATGTCAGGTACCACCTTTCTCATAAAACCTATTCTATTCCTGATATGAAAGTGTTTTCTCCAATTTCAAATTCTCCTATAACACTTTTGTCAGTCTTTATTTTACTTAAATTCTCTTTTGACAATTTCCCTCCTGCCTTCCATGACATTGCATTTTCTTGGTTCTCCTCAAGACTATCTGCTACCTCCTATCTGATGTGTTTCACGAGATCACATTCTTTTGCCCATTCATTAAGAATGGTGTCCTCCAGTAATGTATTGTTGGTGGAGTTGTGGACAGCAATTTGGAACTATGCCCAAAGGGCTATAAAATTGTGCACATTCTTTGATCCAGCAGTGTCTCTACTGGTCTGTATCCCAAAAAGATCATATGAAAGAGAAAAGGACGCACACGTACACAAATGTTTGTAGAAGCTCTTTTTGTGATGGCAAAGAATTGGAAAATAAATGGATACCATCAATTAGAGAATGGCTAAATAAGTTTGTGGCTTGTGAAAGTAAAGGAATATTATTGTTCCATAATAAATAATGAAAAGGCTTGAAAAGACTTAACATGAACTGATACTGAGTGAAGCAAGTAGAATCAAGAAAAGATTGTACATCGCAACAGTAAGATTATGTGATGATCAACTACAATAGACTTAGCTCTTCTCAGCAATTCAGTGATCCAAACTAATTCCAATAAACTTTGGGTGGCAAATGCCATCTACATCTAAAGATGCCATCTGCATCTATGGAGACAATGTGGATGGAAGGATATTATTTTCACCTCTCACTTGACCTATGTCAAAAGTTTTCTAATTGTCTCCCTGTTTCTAATTTCACTCCTGCACAATTTTAGCTACCCAACTATCAAATTGATATTCCTAAAATATAGATCTATTCATGACACTCTCTTCACTCAAAAAAATTTCAGTGATTCTCCATTTCTCTAGAATCAAATTAAAAAATACTTGCCTGAATTTATGACCTTCCAGCTATCCTTCAAATTCTGTTCCATGTTATTCTCCTTCATGTACTCTTCATTCCAGTAAAACTAATTTGCAAACTAATCCATCTCTTACCTCTATATCTGTGTATAAGACTCTTATAATACCTAGTTTCCTCAAATATCACTTTTTATAGGAAGCGTTTTCCAATCTCCCCTGCACCCTACATCCCACACACACCCCTGCCCCAATTCTATTGTTAGGGTATTTTCCCACTTGAAATTACCTTGTAAATATTTGGTATTTACTTATTTGTGTATTGGTTGTATTCTTGTATTCTAATGGGAGCTCCCTGAGTCAAAAGAATGTTTGATCTTTGTCTTTGCCTCACCAGCACCTAATAAGGTGCTACCCTTGTTCAATTATTTCTATCTTGTAGGATTCCTCATGATCCTATTTGGAATGTTCTTGGCAAAGATACAGGAGTGTCTTGCCATTTCCTTCTCCAGCTCATTTTACAGATAAGGAAAGGCAAATAGGATTAAGTGACTTATCCAAGGTCACTCAGCTAATTCATCTGGGAAGACAGAATTGAACTCAGGAAGATGAGTCCATTCTGGCTCAAGGGCAGGGACTCTATCCACTAAGCTACTTTTACACTGAAGTGAACCTGAACAAGTCTTTCCTTTACCTTCACCACATTTTATCATGTTCTATTATCACTCTATGTGCTAAATCCCTTCTCTTTCTCCCAAAAACTATTTGAAGAGGAACTGTGTAATAGAAAAAAAACATTTTTATGATCCAATCCCACATAGGCTAAGCTACTTTTTTTTTTTTAACTTATTAAAACCATACTGAAAGCTTACCTAATACAAAAAGGTGCAAGGAAAGGGGGAAAGCATTTATTTGGTACCTACTATGTGTTAGGCACTGGGATAAGCAGCTAACAAATTTTCTAATTTAATCATAATAATAGCACTTAAGTAGTATCTTCTATGTGCCAGGCACTATGCTCAACGTTTTAAAAACATTATCTCATTTAATATTAACAATAACTAACATTTATTTAACACCTGCTGTGTAGCAACTTCTTTGATAAACACTTTATAAATATTATGTCATTTGATCCTTACAACAACAACCCTGGGAGATAAAATTGTTATCAACCCTATTTTACAGGTGAGGAAACTGAGGCAGTGAAGAGATTGGGCTAATATCTGAGGTGACATTTGAACTCAGGTCTTCTTGATTCCAGGCCCATATCATTTGATCTTTATACCAGCTCTACAAAAGAGTTCTTTTTATTGTGGCAAGGAATTGGAAATTGAGTAAAAGTCCATCAGTTGAGGAATAGCTGAATACATATTCCATATGGTATATGGAATATTATTGTTCTATAAGAAATGAAATGATGATTTCAGAAAAGCCTGGAAAGACTTGCATGAACCGATACTAAATGAAGTGAGCAAAACCGGTAATGTACGCAGTGACAGCAAGATGGCATAAAAATCAGCTCTGATAGACTTAGCTCTTCTAAGAAATGCAGCGATCTAAGATAGTTCCAACAGATTTGGGATGAAGGATGCTGTTTGCACTCAGAGAGAGAACTATGGAGACTGAATGAGGATAGGAGCATGTTATTTTCACCTTTTGTTGCTACTGTTGTTTGCTTTTTCTTTCTCATGCTTTTTGTCTTTTGTTCTGATTTGTCTTTCACAACATGACTAATATGGAAATATGTTTTAAATGATTGTACATGCATAGCTTACATCAAATTACTTGCTGTTTGGGGGAGGAGGATGGTAAAGTGAGGAAGAAAGAAAAAAATTGAAACTCAAAATATTTTAAAAAATCATTGTTGAAAACATCTTAACATGAGGTTAGAAAAATAAAATACTATTGAAAGAAAAAATTTTTTTAAATAAACAGTACAAGATAGAAACTATTATTATCTCTCTTTTACAGATGAGGAAGTTGAGACAGAATCTAAATAATTTGCCCAGGGCTACATAGCTAGTAGATATGAAGTAACATTTGAACTCAGGTATTCCTACCTACAGGCTCAGCACTCTAGCCACTGAGCTTTTTAGGTGCCAGAGGAGAATAAAAGGCCATCAATACTTTCTTAGTAGCCAAAAATACAAACAGTCCAGGCTCTAAGAGGTCAACTGGATAATTCCTCAGCCTAACACAAATTTTACGAAGTGGTAGCAAGGAATATTCAATGAGGATATGGTATTGAGTCAACAGACTAAGACAGGTACAGAGAATTTCTATCCAATTGACCCAATATTTGAATATTGAATATTCCTTGCTACTAGTACATAAAGCCTGTGTTACCTCTCACATGTTCTAGGATTATTCCAGTTCCTTCCAGTCTCAAATTTTAGCTACCAAACAGGCCTTAATCAGACCATATCTTTGTTTTTTCTTTATGTATTTATCAGTGCCTTTTATATAATAGATACAATAAACAGTTTTTAAATTTGTTTATTTGAATCCATGGAAGATAAGAATAAAACATTATATAATCATTTAGCTAACTCATAGAAAATACTGTAAATAATCTAAGAAACAATGTAAACAATCACCAATAAAAAGTAAATGATTAAGATCAATTAAATTTCTTTCTAATAAGATACAGAAGACTTGTTGAATACCTTTAGATATACATTCAAAGGAAATAATTTTCAAAAATCATCTGGAAGGTCATTTTCATATTCTATTTCCTCAAATAATAATAATTTAAATTTATATTGTGCTTTGATTTTTGGAAAGCATTTTCCTCACAAAAACCCCCATTTTCACAAGTAAGAAAACTGGAGTTCATGATGCTAAGTGAAATGAGCAGAACCAGGAGATCATTATACATTTCAACAACTTCAACATCAATTCTGATGGACATGGCCCTCCAAATCAGTTCCAGTTGATCAGTAATGAACAGAACCAGCTATACCTAGTGAAAGAACACTGGGAAATGAGTGTGGACCACAACATAGCATTTATACTTTCTGTTATTGTTTGCTTGCATTTTTGTTTTTCTTCCCAGGTTATTTTTACCTTCTTTCTAAATCCAATTTTTCTTGTGCAACAAGATAACTATATAAATATGTATACATATATTGTATTTAACATATACTTTAACATTAAACATATATGGGAGAGAGGGGGGGAAAGTCGGAACAGAAATTTTTGCAAGGGTCAATGTTGAAAAATTGTCCATGCAATTGTTTTGTCAATAAAAATGCTATAATTAAAAAAAAAGAAAAGAAAAGAAAAAGAAAACTGGAGTTCAGAGGCAATCTTTTTGACCAACATCCATGCTGAGAAGGGATTCAAAATTTTAAAATCTATTAACAAATAATCAAGTAAGGAGGATTCATCTAGTTTATCCATTAGGTTTCTTACCATCTAAAAATCTAATGTATTTCCCAGGTCCTCAAAATCTTTGAAACTTGCCCAACTAGCTCCAAGAAGAGTCTAAGTTCAGCATGACCTTTTCAAGTGCATATTCCCCACCTTTCTTTAGGAATTCATGATAACCCCACCCCATATTTCTGACTACCAGCAGCACCAAGCTTTGATATGAATAGAATTCTACTTTTTCAGATTAAGAGCTAGACACATTTTACAGAAGATAAGTTCTCTATGTGTAACTATATAATATAATATCACTTCCTCAATATTGTCTCAAAAACATTTAAATTGAAAATGATTCTTTTATTGACCTCTAGAAGCATTATGTAGAGCCCAACTTCTTAAACTGTGGGTTTACAAGGTCTTATCACTGAATGTAGGTGTCATGAAATTATGATTTATTATCAATAAATGTTTGATTTGTATACCTATTCTATCTTCCTATATATTCTAGGTCACCTAAGAATTCTCAGGTAAAAAGGGGATGCAAATGGAAAAAGTTTAAGAAACCCTGATCTAGAATCACCTCATTGTAAGATCTAGAGGAACAAATGATGATAGTGATTATCTCATCTAGTCCTTTCATTTTATAGATAAAAATCTCAGTGAAGATGGGATTCTTAGGCCTAGTAGTCAGTAACACATATTTTACTTAATTTATATTCAACTTTTCAACTTAATGGTCATATATATATCCATTAAATGTATACATATACATGAATATATATGTATATGTTTACTTGTATATAACATATATGCACATATGTTCTTTATGAGGTCTGTTAGCAAATAATAATAAAATCTAATAATAGTACATCAATTCTATTCTGAGGAGCTAATTAGTTCTTCAAACACACAGAATCCAGCATTACATTTGGGCTTTTACAATTCTGCTATATGTCAATTCTGTCTATGTCAAGACTGAATCTACAAGTCACATATTGAAAGTTAATTTCCTTACTTTATAATCTTTTCTATTATAGTAATGTATTAAGATAATATATGCTAAGGAACTTCTGATTTCAACATGATTTACAATTCTTTTCCAGTGCTGGAATTTTGCTTATTTAGAATTAGAGAATCATAGAATGTTAAAGTTAGAAGGGACCTTAAAAAGAAGTCCTAGTCCAAATCCTTTGTTTTATACATGAGTAAGTTGAGGGCAATACAGTCATAATGATTTGCCAGGGCCACACAGAGAAGGCAACTCTGGGCAGAAGTGGAACTAGCAACCAGGTCCCCTGATTTCAAATCCAGTGTCTTTCTCACTGTCTCACTATGCTGCATTTTTGTAACCAGACATTTTTATTTACCATGAGCAAATAACACTGAAAAACACATAGGTCTAGAATAGGGTATCAAATTGGTATGAGAAAGAAAAAACAAAGACAGGAATTGAGAAACCTAAGTCTTGGTCCCAGCCTTGCCACTAACTCATAAGCAAATTATTTGATCTCCCTAGTTCTTAAGTTCTCATCTATAAAATGAGAAATTTGGATAATAGCATAGCTAAGATCTCTTTCACTTTTAATATTTTAATATTCTATAATTTAGCTTGAATAAATAATATAAGAATGGAATCAAAATGGAAAAACAGCCAAAAACCTGGATCATTTGTCTATGATAAAAATCCAAATATTTGGAAACATATAGATGTTTTTACTGAATTTTTATGCTTTTAACTAAATGTTTTGATTTGTAAAAACTTCTAAAAAGGGAGTCTCACTCAGTGGCATTTAAAATGTTTTAAAAATATTTGAAGGAATATAGTAAAAATCAACTTAAAAACATATCATACTGTAGTATAGATTATAAATATGGAGGGGGACAATTTCGATTTCTGTTCTTTCAAAGTCAGTTAAAAAAAACCCACTTCATTATAACATTCTAACCATAAAAGTCTAAATCTTAAGTTTTGAGTTATTGCAAATGTTTAAAATGCTTTCATTCTTTCAAGCACAAGTTATCAAATTCTTTAAAAAACATTGTGAAATGAGTATATTTGTCTGGAGGTCTTCTTCATGGACCACAAAATCTCTATTCCTGAAGCTTGTAAGATTAGTGTACATTTTAGATCCAGGCCATCCCCCTTGAAGAACACTTTCCTGCTAGCTGAACACCAGCAAGGACAGTCTGGACTCAATTCCTACAACACTACCTCATAAATAATAATGATAGACAAAACTGGGAGAAGAAAGGAGAGCAAGCTAACTTACCAAATTAAAAAAAAAAAAAGTGTTAAAAGCAAATTGTCTATTCATATCAAAGAGCTACTAAAACTGGTTTTTCAGGACTTGGGTGGGGATATTTCTGTCTTGAAACAAGAAACAGAAGTTGTATATTGCCCCCCATAAATTAAGCACCTATTAGATTAAAACCCTATGTGAAGCACTTGGCACTCCATGCAGAAAAATCAGAAAGAAAATGAAAGAAAAAAAAATCTTCTTTAAAGCACCCCATCTTCACTCCCCTTGATCTAGACTAGCAGAAAGATGAGTGGTGTTTTTTGGTTTCTTGGGGGAGGGTTGTTGTTGTTGCAGTTTTTTGGCATCTGTCTATGACATCAATATGAGCATCAAATTGTTTAAATCAAGAATAACAAAGCTACCACCAACTGAAGAATACATGTTTAAATAAATTTGCTAAAGTTATTATCTATCAAAATAGAGATTGTGTGTCTAATTATTAAGTATTCTGAGTTGAGAAATGAGCTAGTGAGAGCTTGTCTAGCTCCTCCTTTTAAAAGACATGATTCGCATTTGCTCAGAACTCCTCAGATGAAATCTCTCACAATAAAAACTGAATAAACTATCGTGATACTTCCCAACATATAAAAGTGCCAATAAAGCTAAAAATAGTGTGATCTAAAAACTACAAGAACTACCAATGGAAAAGAGCTACTCTCTAAAGGCTGGTTGAATAAACTGTTTAAAACAAGTGAAAGCAAAAGTTCATACAGTAAGAGCTCCAATTTAAGAGAAGGATAAGTGATGCAAGAAATCTATCTCATTTATTTGCATTGGTAGAATTCACCTTACCTCCCTTTAGCGAACAGCCAGGGCTTTGTAGGTAGATAATCTGGAGTAGTTCCCCAACCTGAAACTGAGGTGTAGCTCAGGATGACTGGAAGTAGAATCTACCTCTATCTGACTGTTTTAATGAATAGTTTAGAGGCTTCTCCCTCAAAGTCTGAGTCACACAGGGAGGAGGAGGTAAGTAGTGTGAAATAGGGTGCCACCTAGAACAAAAAGCAATTCCATTAAAAGCAGCAGAGTGTCTGAAACTTCTCTCCTGGATGAATTCTTTATGCAAGTTATATCCTTATTGTGCCAAAAATTATACCTATCAACACACTTTCATTGATATCAATGAAGTTGTACAATTGTTCCACTATGCAACTGAGAGATTATCAAACCATTTTGGATTCCTTATTTAAAAAAAAAAAGGAAGGAAAAAAAAAAAAAAACTGAGTTTGGAAAGGTTACCTACCCTGAAAGTTGATGCACAGGTACAAAAAGAAATCTAAGCATCCTGAGGGGAAAATCTTCTTCAAGAGAGAAAAGTCTTAAAAATGCATCTATTTGGTGATCAGTCCAGAAAAATGTGTTATGCAAATATTGACACATGGAACATTTTGTTATAAGGTATTAGGTACGAAGATACCACCTGAACAAACTTGTTCTCTTGGATAGAAGGAAGGAGAAAGAGAAAAGATGAGAATCTGAAACTTCTTATTATTGTTTTTATGAATAAAGAGTACAAAGAATGAAATTATTTCAAATTTTTTTGTGTTTGAGGGAAGTAAAAATTTTCATTTTTAATATTTTTTCTCAGAATATATCTTATTGAAGGATAAGGAACAACTCAGAATGTCCAGTCTCTTAGGTGGAGCCTACCATAAAATATTCCCAAATAAACATATTTTATAATAACAAAGATATGTAAAGTCATTCTGTCATTTCCAGATGTTCAACTATAATAAAAAGAAATCAGTTGTTAAGAGCTTCTGAAGATATAAAACCAATTAATTTTAGAACTAGAAGGGAACATAAAGATCATTTAGCCATCTTTCTTCATCTGTCACACAATTAACCAAGTCCTACCAGTTAGGCAGGTCTACTACACAGTATAATTCAATTAGGACTTCATCAATGATTATAATAATAAGCAGGAAGGTTGAACATTGTAGAACACAGTCATTAGCAATATTCAGCTAGAACTGGGGAGCCACCACACCTATTCCTCTAATTCTGGGGAATAAAATATATTTCTATGCAATAAAAAAGTCCATAAAATTTTGCAATTCAATATTCCTGTACCACTTGATATATGCAAAGTATTTTATAAACATATTTATTAGTTATTTCTCACAACAATGGTATGATGTTGATAGGTCAAAAACATTACAGAGGAAAAAAACTGAAAAGGATGTGACATCTCAAATTAGAAAGCAAATTCGTAGAAAAGCATAGGATTAAAATTTATCCAAAAAGAATGCCACTGAAACTTACTTTATAGGGACAAGCAGAAACAGAAACTAGAAAAGTTTGAAGGAAGACTTCATCCATCACAAAAATATTTTCATACATATGGGATATATTGTGTGCAATATGAGCCAGTGAGAAGAAAGGGAATGAGAAAAGACTTTGTTCAAGTGGGATTCTAAACCAGACTCTATAGGAAATCAGGAGGTGGCCTGCATCAAAATGAAACAAAGCAAAACTCTATTTTTTTGAATATTCAAAAAAAGTTTAGAGTTCACTATTCTAAAAAATATCTCTGCATAGTTGGAGGGAGTTCTTTAATATATGTAGGAAAGCCTTAATGTCAGAGGAAAAGGAGTTTACCTTGCAAGGTGAATATATCTAACACACATTATGGTTTTGGGAACTCTAGAGTTTTATATCTGTATGGAATTAGCAATTGTCCTATTTATATTTTATCTACTAGTTTTCCCAGCTTCTTTATTTTTGTTTTCTTTCTTTAAGCCCCAAATTTAAGAAAATGTCATTTCCAAATATGTATAGCCTATAATTGATGAGGATGTTAAAAACAAAATACTGGGTTGCATAAAATTAAAGGAACAGCTTAGGAAAGCCTAATCAGATCCTATTAATTAGGTAGAATATACTTGCTTTGACTTCAGTCAGGTCTTAAGGAATAAAATCTTCTAATATGTAAAACTCAAATAAAACCAGATCCCTGAAGTTGCATATTGACTTAGAAAATCTTAAGCTAATATTATCTATATTGTATTGTATTTTTATTACATTTCCCAATTGCATATTAACCTGATTCTGACTGAACTTTGAAAGTCTTTGTTCCAGTGAGCCATAAGCTTTGCTTTTCATGATCAAAAAGACCTTCCTCTTTCCTCATTCTGTGATTCGAACAGTATAAAAGAATTATTTGAGTACATCATCTTTGAAGGTTGTAAGCATCTGTGTGTGTGTGTGTGTGTGTTTCTCTTTGACTTTCTGTCTCTATGTCTATCTTTCACTCTCTCTTTCAAGTAAGAACAGAAAACAGACCTGTTTTTCATCAACAAATCTAGCAAAACAAATTAACCCTTTTCTCTGTAGTTTGTGATCTTAGGGAGTTGTACTGGGAATAAGTGATTGTCCTGAAGTCACATAGCCAGTACATGTAGAAGAAATGAAACCTTCACCCTGATCTTCCTGACTCCAAAGCCAGCAGCTATCTGTTCAATCCACCATGTTGCATATGAAAAGGAATCTTATAAGGACCAAAAATGATCTATAAAAATAATTAACAAATCCCATGTCCTTCCAAATAGAACTTTCCCAAATAGTAAATAGAAGACCTAGAATTCAAACACAGGGTCCCTTAATCTCAGTTCAGAATTCTTCCTACACTATACCATACAGTTCTTAAGAGGAAGGGCTTGTGCTTTGTATTGTGAAGTATACAATGAAGTTCATTTGACACTATATATATTTATAAATCACTACTACTTCAATGGGGAAGCTAAGAGGAAAATTCTGGGCTTGATGTCAAGAAAACTCATCTTAAATTCAAATCCAGCCTCAGACACTTGCTAGCTGCATGACCCAGAGTGAGTTTCTTATCCCTTTTGCCTCAGTTTCCTCATCTGTAAAATGAGCTGGAGAAGGAAATATGTATCTTTGCCAGGAAATCAGGTCATAAAGAGTTAGACACAGAACTAAATAATAACAACATCCCTTTAATAATCCCCAACAGACCCACAAAACTTTCACTGAAAACTGCAACTGACCTAGTTTTAGAAACATGTCTCACTGCATTCTAATCTTACTCTACTGTGGATGGAATCTTAAGGATTATTATTTAGAGAAGTAAAGGGCTTCCATTTGCCTGCCTTTCCAATGGAGAAAAATAAATGTTATCTGAATGTAAACACAAAAGAGATATCATTAGGATGATAATTACAAAGCAGATTTCTCTTTGATTGGGTATAGATGGACGCCAGAACTAATGAAATAACAGGCAGTGGTACATGTGCTGGCTACCATTGCTTAATCTATTTTAATAAAATTAAAGCCATGTGGTTTTGTGTAGAGCCCTCTGAAGAGGCAGCCAGAGACCTAATGTGTTCTATTAGCAACTCCAGCACTGACTCATTGATGGTGCTTAAGTGAATCACTTAACTTCTCTGGGTCTGTCTGCATGTTGGTAAAGAAAGGATAAATGATGCTCACTATCTCCTTACCAACTCTGTAGGGCAGAATAAAAGAATCATGGTATTTGTGGGCTCTCCCTGCTTCTTCCTCATCTTCCTTTCCCCTTCTTCCAAAAAAATCAAGAAGAAGGTAGTTCAAATCCGGAAGGAAGGAAGGAAAGAAGGAAGGAAGGAAGGAAGGAAGGAAGGAAGGAAGGAAGGAAGGAAGGAAGGAAGGAAGGAAGGAAGGAAGGAAGGAAGGAAGGAAGGAAGGAAGGAAGGAAGGAAGGAAGGAAGGAAGGAAGGAAGGAGAGAGATTAAAAATAAAGAATTGTTTAAGTTTAAGTCAATTCTTATCTTAAAAAAAAGTTCCCTACACACTCTAAAGAGTGCTCATTCAGGCTTTACTTGAAAACTTGTCTAATTGAGAGAACCTGCCACATCCCCAGGCAACCCATTCCATTTTTTGTATAATTTTAATTGCTAGGAAGTTTTCTTTTTTTCAGACCTCTTGGCAATGTCTACTCATCATTCTTACTTCTGCCCTCTGGGGTTAGATGAACAAGTTAATGCTCTCTTCCATAGGGCAATCCCTCAAAAGTTGCTATGATAACCCCCTCCTTATCTCCCCTTTTCCAAAATAAACAGTAACTAATTCCTTCAACTGCTCTTCATACAGAGGCTCTTGACCTTCCTCTGGATACTCTGCAAGTTTATCAAAGTTCTTCCGAAAGGTATCCAGCAGGGAACACAATAACTCCACAGAGGTAACCTGTGCAAAATAAAGCTTATTCCTAAGATGTTACTCTTTTGTAGGAAAACAAGTGGCCTCCTCAAACTCCTCAAAGAAGAAGTGCCTAACAGGAAAACTGATTCATTCAATCTAAGTTTAAAAATAATGACCTAAAGCCTCTTTTCAAGTCAAAAAGTTTAAATTTCAACCAGTCTTCTACTCCCTGTATTCTTACCTCCTCCCATTCCTCTCTGTCTTGAATCAGCATCAGTTCTCAAGTCCCGAGTATTCCTTCCTTCCTTTATTGTCTAGTCCTTTTAGACTGATTAAAAAATAAAACAATATAACCTATTAAAAACACATCAGATTTTGCTGGTTGAAGAGAGGATGGTCTCATTCCCTTGTTGCCTTACCACAATACTCAGTTTCTTCCAGGAATTTGTCAGACGCTCATTTCCACCCATAGCCCTTCTGACTTATTTCCATCATTCTCCCTCATTAAATTTGTAAATATTTGTAAAAATATTTGTAAAAATCTTGTAAATATCTTCCTTCAATAAAGCTAGCCTGTCATACTATCCTGTAAGTTCCATGTTTTCTTATACTAGTTTTTTGGTATTTTGGACTTCCTTAAGCTTGTGTTAAGACATCACTTAATGCAGACAAATTTCACATTCACTCTTTGGACTTCTTTAAGTAACTGCCAGAGAACTATGTATATAGTGGGATCTCACCAAGTTTTTTTTTAACTGATTGAAATAACTACAGAATAAATATACTCTTGGGATCGCAGTCAATGATGTATTCAAAAGAACCCTATAATTGGAGTTAGAAGGCCTAAATGGAGATTTATCTATGTGACTATCAAATACACTAAACTTTAATTTCTTCATCTTCAAAATAGAAGCATTAATATTTATGTTTAGAAATAGGTAGCTAGGTGGCAGAGTGGAAAGAGGAATTTGATCAGTCAGAAAAACTTGCATTCAAATCTAATTTCACTTACTAGTAGTCATTGTTTGCTTCAGTTTTCTCACCTGTAAAATTGGGATAATAATGGTACCTATTTCTCAAGAAGGTTGTGAGGAAATAAGATAATAATCGTAAAGCACTTAGCACAGTGCCTAGAATATAGTAGGCACTATATAAATGTTAGACATTATTATCATTACATTGTCTACTTTACAGAGCCATTTATTGTAGGGATTACAAATGAGATAAAATTCTTTGCAATCCTAATCTTATAAAAATGTACTCTATTAAAATGTGCAATCATTTGTGCTCTAAAATGCAGAAGCAAAGATCTTTACAGATTGAGTGTGTATTTTTATTTCTAAGTATTTTGTAAAAAGATCAATAGACTATTGCTATACAAAAATAGTCTACAGCTTTGTCCAATAAATCCCTTTAGAACAACTAATGATTTCCTATTTTTGTGGTTTGATAGGAAAATTAAGTAATTTTGCAACAGCAATCTTCCTTTCCTCATATTATGTTACTACCAACACATTGATCTGAATTTTCTCTCTCTCTCTCTCTCTCTCTCTCTCTCTCTCTCTCTCTCTCTCTCTCTCTCTCTCTCTTTCTCTCTCTCCTCCCCCTTTAACTGTCATAAATCTACTTACCTATCTGCAATAGATAGCTAGATAATAGATGCATAACAGCATAACATATATATATATATATATACATATATATGTGTGTGTGTGTGTGTGTGTGTATATATATATGTGTGTAAAGACAATTTATGTACCTGTACATATGTATATGTATATGTATTGAAGAGACTTAAGATTTCAGTTATTCTCAGTGCAGAAACTCCCTTTACCAATACAAACTGATACATACTGTGCAATCTATAGTCTTTAATAGTTGTTGGGCATGTAGAAAAGTTAAATGCCTTGCTCAAAGTCAAATAATTTAATGCTCATCAAAGGGTATGTATGTACACTAAAGAACTTCCTAACTCTGAAGTCATCTATGTGTTGTGTGTTAATGTGCAACTCTGTGTGAATCATTGTAATATAACACATGCACAAATAATTTATAGTATTAAAATCAAATTTCCATTCAGAATTTAGAGATAATTTCATATTTTCCCTTGATATTACTTGAGATGTTATAGCATAACAAGAAATTGCAGCTGGTTATTGCTGATATAAAGTATTTGCTAATCATTTCCTTATTTCTTGCAATTAAAAAAAAAGGAATCAAATAAACCCATTCACACTTTTTACCTCACCTGTGGCAGGAACAATATCTTAATCCCTACTCCAATGCAAATATAGCTTTTTTTTTTTTCCTTAAAAAGTATTGGAACCATCCTTGAGATCTGTTTAGTCCAGGGGACCAAAAACTAAGACTGCAGGTATCCTGGTCACCTAAGTACAAAGCAGATGAGAAGTTCTAGGCACCCATTCTGACTTTTGGCTAGTGGAAAATGGGCAACTCATGCAAACAACCTTTATTCAATTAAATCAACTCTGGGTATCTGAAAAGCACATCCCTATTGAGCATCCTCCTAGTATGGCTAAATAAATCTCCTTGTTTTTAACTGCTGAATGATCTACAAACTTCTCATTTCATTCCAATATTAAAATATCCTGAATCAGACCTAGCTCAGAACACTTCCCAAAGGCATTTGCATTTTTATGGGCATCAAAACCTTCAGGCAAATTAGAGAGTGTTATTTATTTTCAGATTTGCTATATAGCTTTTAGTTCTGCCTGGGTACTGGAAAAGGACTACCAAAGAATGAAGATGATGAAACTCTTTGTTCACCTCTTGACTGAGAGATAACTACCTAAAAATGCATGGAAAGACATTCATTTTCACCCTTGGCTAAATGTTCATTTGTTTTGCCAAACTACAGAGCTAGGTATTGAGATTTTCATTTTTAAAATTTGCTCAGTGTGTGTGTGTGTGTGTGTGTGTACAGAGAGAGGAGGATAGTGATAGAGAGAGGAACAGATTATTTTTAAAATATTTATTAGCTGAAAATTTTAAAGGTAAAAAAAAGGGGGTTGAGAATTAAATTACTTCATGTGCCATATCAATGTGGCTTATTCATTAAACAAAAGAAATGAAAAACTGCATAACTGAACATTTACAAGTTTGCACCCACACATAAAATGCCTTATACATACTTGATAAAGTGGTTGGGCAAGGGAAACTAAATAAGCTGATCCAGGTCTGTATATGACCTAAATAGGAATGTTAAAGTCTATGCAAAATGACAAATATACTCCATTCAAAACAATAACTCATATTTATATAACTCTATATCAGGCACAATAACTCATTTAAAAAGTTCTTAATCAGGTTATCATAATTGCCCCAAGAAGTAAGTAGAGCAATTATTACTGATATCCCCAGATCACCCTCAGGAAAATGAATCTTATACAGATGAGGTGATTTGCCTGAAGCTTCACAGATAATTAGCTTACAGAACCAAACCTATAGCTCTGGGTCCAAGCTTTGCTCTATTAAACTGCATTCCAAAATAAATAGCACTGGTCTTTTGGTTATTTGTCTTTATCAAAGGCACTAGAGGCTCTGGAACTATTCTCAAAAAGCTATCAAACTGTGCATACCCTTTGGCCCAACAGTGTTTCTACTGGGCTTGTATCCCAAAGAGATTTTAAAGAAGGGAAAGGGACCTGTGTGTGCAAGAATGTTTGTATCAGCTCCTTTTGTAGTGACAAGAAACTGGAAACTGAGTGGATGCCCATCAATTGGAGAATGGCTGAATAAATTATGGTATATGACCAGGATGATTTCAGAGAGGCCTTAAGAGACTTACATGAACTGAGGCTAAATGAAATGAGCAGAACCAGGAGATACACAGCAACAACAAGATTATACAATGATCAATTCTGTTGGATATGGCTCTCTTCAATAATGAGATGATTCAAACCAGTTCCAATTGTTCAGTGATAAAGAGAGCCATCTACACCCAGAGAGAGAACTGTGGGAATAGAGTGTGGACCACAACATAGCATTCTCATTCCTTCTGTTATTGTTTGCTTGATTTTGTTTTCTTTTCCAGTTTTTTTTTCCTTATTGATCTGATTTTTCTTGTGCAGCAAGATAATTATATGAATATGTATACATATTGGATTTAACATATATTTTAACACATTTAACATGTATTGGACTACCTATCATCTGGGGGGGGGGTAGGGGAAAGGAGGGGAAAATTTGGAACAGAAGGCTTTGCAAAGGTCAATGTTGAAAAATTACACATGCATATGTTTTGTAAATAAAAAACTTTAATAAAAAAAATGGGGGGGGGCCGCTGGAGGCATTTTTTAATGAAACTGTCATTATTTAGGTTCACAATGCTCATATAAAAACTCAAAAGTGAGAGTCCAGACTTTAGGCAAAGGGTGGAGATGGAATCTGTGTAGATAGGCAAATGCTGAGAGAAATGAATGGCAGCTTTCACTGTTCCACAAAATTGAAGTACCTTCAAGTCTAACCCATTGCTTAACTCTTTAACCTATGCAAATCAAACCTGTTTAGAAAAATGCCATTAGTCTCACAACTCCACCCTATAGATTTGTTCTTTTATTGTTGGTCCTCCATACTTTAAGACCACCAATGACATCTCACTGTTAGAGTCACAAACTATGTGTAACACTGTGGTAAAGTAGCCCAAAATAAGTTTGGAAGACTCTACCACAAGTCTGACACAAACGCTACTTTTAAAAATTTGGGAAAGAGATGTCTCTAGGGAAACCCAATAAAAAGAAAAGTGCACTGGTACTTAGAATCATTAAATTCAGATGTTAGATATGTCTAATTCAACCCCCTCATTTTAATAAGGAAATTAAAAACTAGAAAAGTTGAATGACTTGTTGAGTGACTTGCCCAGAGTTGCCCAGTTGGTAAGTGGCAAAACTAGAATGAAGATTCATCACTCCCCTTTAATTTCCTTCTTGTATATCATCCTCTTGAGAAACAACTGACTTTTTTTTTTAAAACTCTACAGCTAGAAGGAAACACATTGAAGACAACTACTGAAATCCTTTCCAACACCAAGATGTAATTCATCCGATGAGAAATTTCTGATTGGATCATTGAATTTCTTCTCTCTGCCATGTCTTTCTAATACATTTATTTTATCTGAAAATATGGAAATAGGAAATGGGCATTGATTTTTATAAAACTATCTCCAAAACTAGATTGAAAGTATAAGCCATCTTAAGAATGGGCAATCCTTACTTAAGTGCCATTGCCCACCAGAAATTTAGCAACAATCAAAGAGCATAGGTTAATACAATTCTGTTATTGTTATTATTGTTATTGTTGTTTTTATAGAATTATAAAGTTTTTGACATCAAGGACTATGTTACTTTTAGTTTGCTTTTTATTTGCATTATCCAAACATAACATAGCACTTTGCCCTAAGTAGGAGCCTAATAAATATTCATAGGATCATAGATTTAGAGTTAGAGAGCTCGTTAGAAATCATATTGTTCAAATCCTTAACTTTATGGAAGACAAAATTAATGTTCAAATGTGAGAAAAATTAAGTGACACCCCATGTTACAAAACATTTAAATGGCTGTACTATAATTTGAATTAAGGACTTTTGTTGTTCAGTTTTTCTTGGCAAATATGCTAGAGTGTTTACCATTTCCTTCTCCAGCTCATTTTACAGATGGAGAAACTGAGGCAAACAGTTAAGTGACTTGCCTAGGGTTACACAGCTAGTAAGTGTCAGAGGCCATACTTAAACCCAGGCCATCCTAACACTTTTATCTACTATATCACCTAGGTGATCTGAATTAAGGATTTCTAATTCCAAATCTAGCACTTGTTTCACTATAAGTTGGACACAATGACACAACCAAACAATACTATATTGCATTTGGATTACCTTGCTAATAGGGGTTAGCAAGGGTCCTGTGCCAAATCTGGGAACCCCCTCTCCAAGCTTTGGTCAGTGGGCCATACAAAAACTGCAAAAGAAAAAGTTCTTCCCCTTCCTTGTGCTTTCTTCCTTAAGACACTATTAAAATATTTTGGTTAGTTATTGCCCATCATTCTCAAAGAAACCAAAATGACATCATTATGTTAGAATCAAGTTATAGTATGTCTGACTGGGGCTGATCAAATCAATATGAATTCAGAAGGCTCTGCCACAGGTCAAACACAAATAGTTATTATAAAATTTTGGGTGACTTCTCTAATTTTGCACATCTCTTATTTCTTCTGAGTTAATTCAATTCTGCTTTGCTCATAGAACACATCACCTTCTCTTATGAGGGCACACCATGCTGGGAGGTCCTGTACCAGTGTCTCCTATGGCATACAATCAATTCTAAAGTTCTTGAGACCTTGATAGTGTCTCAAGGACACTCAAGGACAGTGTCTGACCATCTTGTGAGCACTTGCCTTGTGTGAGTTCTCCATAAAATAATCTTTTTGGCAAGTGTACATTTGGCATTCAAACAATGTGGTCAGGCCAATTGTGAGCTCTTTTAAATGCTTGTCTAATTTGAAAAAGAATCTCAATGTCTTCTATCTTATCTGCCAGGTGATCTTTAGGATCTTCCTAAGACAATTCAAATGGAAGCAGTTCAGTTTCCTGGCATGGTGTTATCCAAGTTTCTCAGGAATACATCAATGAGTTCAGTACAACGGTCCTGTCCTGTAAACCTTCAGTTTGGTCATCAGTCTAATATCTCTCCTCACCCATTACTTTCCCTTGGAACCTCCCAATACTGAACTGGCTTTGGCAATGCATGTGTCAATCTCACTATCAATGTGTACATCCCTGGAAAGTATACTGCAAAGGTAAGTGAACTTATCTACAGCATTCAAAACTTCTCCATTTGATGCAATTGATGCTTCCACATATGGATGGTGTGGTGCTGGCTGATGGAGTTCCTATGTTTTCTTGATGTTGATTGTTAGGCCAAAATTAGCTCAAGCAGCAGGGAATAGATCCATACTTTGCTGTTTCAGAATCAGCTTAAGAGACTGCACTGAGTGCACAATCATCTGCAAAGAAAGGAAGGGAGGAAGGGAAAGAGGGAGTAAAGGAGGAAGGGAGGAAGAGAGGGAGAAAAGAAGGAAAGAAGGGAAAGAGGGAGGAAGGAAGGAATCCAGGCTAAACAAGTGACTAGCTGTAACATGGAAATGATTTCATAAAATGTTCAATTTCACATTTAGTGATAAATATTTTTTTCCTTGCACATCCTGCACATTAATTTAATACAGAGTAATATATATCTATGTTTTCATCTTATTTGGCTATGGGAAAGGGAGATCATGCTGGGATAGATTTAATGGGAAAAAGTCTAAGTTCATCTCATCATAGAATTTTCTTCAAAGAATCAATTCTTAAGAAGGTTACTTCAATTCTGAACATTTCTTCAGTTCACCTGACCAATCTTCTAACCTTCAAAGGTTAGAAGTCCTACCTACTAGTCCTAGAGGACTTTTGTGTGTCCCACTCTCCTTTTTTCATTTCTACTCTTTTTCTGTTCATATATTTTAATGATAAAACCTGCAAATTAAACTTTCTCTTCCAGTAAAAATTATCCTAAATTTATTTTTAATAGATAAAGTAATTGTTCTCTCAATGTTATTTTGCACATAGCCTCAGTCAAACTGAAACCTGTTGAAGACCTTAGCTTAAAGGTCCAGTCTCCCATTTCATCCAAGGCCATCTCCAGTTGTCTTGATCTATATCTTGCTACTGGACTCAGATGGTTCTGGAGGGCAAAATGAGGCAGGTGACAGCTCTCCCTCACTTAAATCCAATTTACTTACATGTTAGGAGTCTCCTCCCTAATGTCATAGAAGGAAGAACAAACAATGATAACAGCACAAAGTATGGCTGTAATGGCTGTATCTGGGTTTGGAGTCTATACTCTACCAGCTTAAGAAATGGAATGCTTAGGTAGGACCTTCCCATTCCTGTGCCCTTTTTAATCACCATCCCTTTGAAGGTATGTGACCAGATTTTCTTTTTCACTACTTCCTGGTATTTCTGTCTAAAGATATAATAATTTCCATCTTAAATCCATTCCTAACTTGGCTCAAGTTCACCTCCATTTCACAAGATCCTAATAATTGTTCCTCCCCCCATTATTTGCATGACCCCAGAATACTATTTAATGAGCATATCCATTAAACGCATTTACAGGAGTAAATTAGAGACAACAAAACACAGCTAAGAACATTCTGAAGTAACAAAAGTAGCATCAGCTGATTTTGTCTCATTCTCACTGTGCTCTGTCTCTCAATATTGAGGCAAAAGACAATGTACCCAAAATCTGAAGCAGCCTGGAAGAGTCACTCCTACACATTTAACTTAGTGTCAAAGGTCAAAGGATCAGGGTATCCAGGGCAAGAAAGTCAAGGTGGACACTTTGGCAAACTACCTTCCTTCTCTCCTTCCCTTCCCCACCCCACCCCAATTCTTCTGATGTTCCCTGGAGGATCTCCTCAAACTTACAGCTGCTCTAGATAAAACTTATATTTAATGCCTTTATTGGAGTGGTTGTTTCCCTTTCATTATCTATTAAACAAGGTGCTATACTACTCTTCAAGAGCTCAGTGTCAAATCAGACAGGTTTCTTCTATTTACTTCTTTCCCCAATCAAGCATGAAAGAACAAGAGAGAAAAAGGCCAAATCTGACTCACCTTAAAATTTCCTTTAGGAATGCAAATTTTTCAGAATTTTCTCATGCCCCTCCCCCCCTTTATGGTTTGTCTTCTTTGAAGCTTTTCAGTTCTTTGCTTACTCTCTCTTAGGGATTTAGAAATAGTGCAGAGGAAATCCCAATATATCATGGGGATTTAGAGCGGGACACCCCCATGATCTGGGAAATCCGTATTAATTTTTTTGGCCTTCCCTTTATACAAGGGAAGAAGTTTGAATTATGGTATTAAAAAATAAAATATATTGATATTAATATAAAACATATTTTATGCATTTCTGAATTTCTAATTTTTTTGTTATCTTCTGGCCCTTGTGTATTGTCTGTGGCCTTGGCAAAACTCCCCTTCAAATTCCCATTTAATTTCATATGCCAGCCTGCTATACATTAAAATTGCAATGGGTGAAGGCTCAGTGCAGAAAGGATAATTGTATAACCAACTCCATTACAGGAAGCTATTCTAGAAAGTATAACAGATGAAAATGTGAGTTATGGCACCTTGGGAATTCAGGAGGTCAGAGGCTCCTCAGATTTTCACTTAGTGCCTCCAAACATTACTACAATGCTTCTTGGAGAAGATGACTATTCAAGCAGAATAGTCCAATCTATAATATAGCTTGCCAGAAGAGACAATCTGAAAATTCTAGAAAATGTTTCATATTATGATGTTTTAGATTGATGATTTATAAAAATGGTTTTCAATTATTGATTCATGTTCTAGATTCCAAGTTCTGAGAAAATGTCAAACTGCATTTTTAGGTCTCTTTCCTTGTTAATTGTTAAAACCCCTTTCCTTGCTAAGTAAAATCTAATTATATGCTCTCCTGAATCTATTTTGTATTTACAAAACCTGGTATCTATTTGATCTCTTCTTTTGCCTATAACCTCTTCTCATAATAAAGGAATCTTTTGGCAAAAAGAATACCATTTGGATTCTCTTCTTGTGCTTTGCATTTCATTCCCTATATTTTGAACTAGGAATTGCTCCTCCAACCTCATCATTTGATGTCAACCTTATTACTTAATAGATTAAGTACTTATAAATATTTATATTTATTTAGTACTTAAGACACTATTAAAGAATTTTCAATATAAAACTTTGCCACCAACCCCCCCTAACTAAGAACTATTGAACTAGATAATCTTTTAGTCTTTTCAGGCTCCTCATTCAATGTTCCCATGAACTTCCCCTTCTATCCTAACTAGAAGCTACCTTCTAGCCATATCCTACTTTTCATGTACCCTAGCCAAAGTGAGCTACTCTTTGCTGTCAGGCCCTTCCAGCCACCGCACTCTCAATGTCTCAAATTGTTCCCTATGACGGAATGCCTTCTCTTTAATACATCACTCAAGTACTACCTTCTCCAGGAAATACTTCTTACCCTGGATGTTGCATACCACAAACATAGGTATTCATTTATGGTCTAGGTTCCCACCTATATCCAAAGCCAGCCAATGAGTATCTAAAACTTGTATTCCCTACTCCACTCAGCATTGTTTTACATGAATGTTTATTGAATAGTATCTCTTGATGCACAGTTGGTGGTGCAGTGGATAGAGCATCTGTTCTAGAGTCAGGAAACTTCATCTTCCTGAGTTCAAATTAGATCTCATTTGCTAGCTGTATGATCGGGGTCAAATCATTTAATCCTGTTTGCCTCAGTTTCTCATCTGTAAAATGAGTAGGAGAAGAAAATGACAAATCACTTCAGTATCTTAGCAAAGAAAATCCCAATGGGATCTTAAAGAGTCAGATAACTAAAACAAATGAACAATAACAATAAATCACACGGTATTGTACTTACTCTGTGTAGTCCACTGGCCCAAGAAAATAGATTGCCCTTTCTTCTTTTTTATTCCACAATGTCCCACCCTCAAAGTTACATGAAGTTATATATACATCAATTTACCAGGTAAGCCAAAGTTAAGAAAAAAAAAGTTTAAATTGTGTTTGAATTGATACAGCTTTCTTGTCAACTAAATTAAAAAAACAAAAACAACAACAACAAAAAAAACCTTAAAACTTAACAACTACTAGAGGAAGTTACCTGGGTAGTTCACAGAGGCCCCAGGCAAATTCCTGACCAATGTAAACAGCAAATCCTAATGTTTAATCTTTGACTACTATTACTGGTCCAGAGACAGGTTCTGGGTCTCTCTGGGAAGGTATGCAACCTACCCTCCTGAGGCCCGCCCTTCTGGCCCAAAACTGAGAATGCTGAACAAACACTCTTGTGAAAGGCCAAGAAATTCTTGAGTGACTATGCCAGGTATTTGGCAGCAAACTTCTCCCCTTCAGGGTGTGGTGCTGAGAATGAGCTCCTCTGCTGGGGGAACCTCTAAGGGAGAACTGTCAGTAACTGCGCGGAACTTATATTTGCGTGAAAATATTTTGAGAGACATTTCCTGTTCCAGTCACTCTCAGGGCATCTCTCTATAAGTTCCATTCCCTTGCCAGGTTTTCACCTCAAGTCAAACATTTTCTTTGTCTAAGGGCCTTTTTCATTTTAATTACTCTGTTCTGAAGAAATAATCAGTCAGTTCCTGATCACTTGGAGTAGTGTTGAGATCTGACCTTGATATACTAGCTATGAGACCAGTGGATATCAGTTCGCCTTAATTTCTCTACTTGTAAAGCAGAAGGAAATGACTAACCACTTCAGTTTGTTTGCCAAGAAAAACCCAAAAAAGGGCCACAAAGTTAGACATCTTTGTAGTTTATCCTTTGTTCTTGGACAGGACAAATGACATCAGCAAGTGAATGGGATTTAAATGAGGCAGAAATGAGTAAAGTCATCAGCGTCACTCTCCTCCAGAGCCATGGAATCCAGGAGACAGACATAGATCAAGATGACTGGTGATGGCCCCAGATCCAACGCGGGACCATGTCTTTTTAAGCTAAGTTCTTTTTTAGGTCTCAGTTTGTCTGAGGCAAGGTTCATTCAATAATTAAAGACCTCATGGGGTAACTAGATGGAGCAGTGGATAGAGCACCAGCCCTCAAGTCAGGGGGTCCAGAGTTCAAGTCTAGTTTTCAGACACTTTATGTCCTGGCTGTGTGTCCCTGGGCAAGTCACTTAACCCCAATTGCCTCAGGGGAAAAAAAAAGACTACATAAGATTTAAGGCCAAAAATGACTAGTTTGCCTTTTTTTAAATAATTCAGCAATAAAGGAGGTAGGGTAATCTATGAGGTAGATCCCAAGTCATAGTGGAAATATTGTTGGATTTATAATTATAAACACCTGAGTTCAAATCCTGCTTTAGATAGGTGATTACAAGAAATAATGAAAATAGATGATATTTACCTACATTATCCATTTTAGGTCAAAGATATTACCCTAATTTCACACATAAGAGAAAACAAAATTGAGAGAGAATTTGAATTCAATTATTTTGAATTTTCAGGGCCACTGTTTTATCCTTGATGTCAATTTTATGTCTTTGGGTCAATTAACCTCTCGGAGTCTGTCTTCCAATGAAAACTTTATAAAATGAGAGTGACAAATATTGTTAAGAACAAATGGACACAAAGTATTTTGATATCTTCCTTGCTGGAGGCAGAACAAAGAAAGCAGAGTAAAGGCAGGGATTCACCTGAGTTGTCCCCCCAACTCCTTTCAAATAAAATAATGACTCTAAACAAATTTTAGAGTACCAGAACCCACAAAAATTTGGAGTGAAAAAAATTTCCAGCCAAACACAGCTTAGAAGGTTAGCAGGAAATGTCTGTTGCTCTAGGATACTTCTGATGGCAGCAGTGGTGGATTCCAGACTTCTTAACATACAGATACCAAAGACAACTTGGAAGATCAGCAGGAAAGGTATGAGGGGAGCCCCAACAAACCAAGGAGTAAGCCTTGGGAATCACTGAAATAGTAAAAATGGCAATGGCAGCAACAGCAGCAGTGACAGCTGCAATAGCAGCTTGCAGAGGTCTCAGCCCACAGACAGTAAGGAAGTTGAACAACTAGTTAGAAGGAGATTACAGGAGTCTCCTTTATAGCACTGAGGTAGGACTCTGTTGTTTTGCTCATACTCAGGTCAGGATTGTAGAACTAGCTTACAGTCTCAGAGCAAGGAGAAGTACTAGCATACTAGAATTTATAGCCAGAGTGGAGCCAGGACCTTTCTCATAGTTCCAAGGCAGGAAAGATTACTTATGGTCACTCACAGACCCGAGCACAGGCCACATACTTCTCTTTGGATCACACTGCCTTGAAATAAATAAAAGGTCTCTGAAAGAATCTCTGAAAACAGCTGCACAAAAAACCTGAACCTTGGGACATAACACCTTCCATCCTGAAAATAGAGCCCTACTTTAATAAAGTCTAAAAGCCAAGTTATTGGCTAGAAAAAATGAGCGAACAACAAAAGAAGATTCTGACATAGAAAGTTACTATACTGAAAAGGAAGATCAAGACGCATATTCAGAAAAAAATAACAAAGTCAAAGCTCCTACATCCAAACCCTCCAAGAAAAATAACAACTGGTCTCAGACCATGGAAGGGCTCAAAGGGGATTTTGAAAATTAAATAAGAGAGGCAGAGGAAAACTTGGAAAGAGAAGTAAAAATGATACAAAAGACTAATGAGAAAAAGAATGCCTTAAAATGCAAAATTGGTCAAGTGGGAAAGAAGGTACAAAAGCTCACTGAGGAAAATAATTCCTTAAAAATTAGAATTGAGCAAATGAAAGCTAATGATTTTATGAGAAATGAACAACAAATCAAAACCAAAAGAGTGAAAAAATAAAACACAATGTGAAATATCTTATTGGAAAAACAACTGACTTGGAAAATAGATCCAAGAGAGATAATTTTTAAATTATTGGTCTATCTGAAAGCCACGTTCAAAAAAAAAGAGCCTAGACATTATTTTTCAAGAAATTTTCAAGGAAAACTCTCCTGATATTCTAGAACTAGAGGATAAAATAGAAATTGAAAGAGTCTTTTGATCACTTCCTGAAAGAGATCCCAAGATGAAAACTCCGAAGAATATTATAGCTAAATTCTGGAACTACCATGAAGCAAAGTAGAAAATATTATAAGCTTCCAGAAATAAGCAATTCAAATTGGAACCACTCAGGATAACACAAGATTTATAAGCTTCTACATTAAAGGATTGGAGGGCTTAGAATATGATATTCCAATTAGTATGGCAGAAATTAGATATGGATCCACACTTAACATCATATACCAAGATAAGATCAAAATGGGTCCATGATTTAGGCATAAAGAATGAGATCATAAATAGATTAGAAGAACAGAGAATAGTCTACCTCTCAGACCTGTGGAGGAGGAAGGAATTTATGACCAGAGGAGAACTAGAGATCATTATTGATCACAAAATAGAAGATTTTGATTACATCAAACTAAAAAGTTTCTGTACAAACGATACTAATGCAAACAAGATTAGAAGGGAAGTAACAAATTGGGAAAATATTTTTAAAGTTAAAGGTTCTGATAAAGGTCTCAAGAACTGACCCTAATTTATAAGAAAGCAAACCATTCTCCAATTGATAAATGGTCAAAGGATATGAACAGACAATTCTCAGATGATGAAATTGAAATTATATCCACTCATATGAAAGATTGTTCCAAATCACTACTGATCAGAGAAATGCAAATTAAGACAACTCTGAGATACCACTACACACCTGTCAGATTGGCTAAGATGACAGGAACAAATAATGATGAATGTTGGAGGGGATGTGGGAAAACTGGGACACTGATACATTGTTAGTAGAGTTGTGAAAGAATCCAACCATTCTGGAGAGCAATCTGGATTTATGCCCAAAAAGTTATCAAACTGTGCATACCCTTTGACCCAGCATTGCTGCTATTGGGCTTATATCCCAAAGAAATACTGAGGAGGGGAAAGGGACCTGTATGTTTGTGGCAGCTCTTTTCGTAGTGGCCAGAAACTGGAAAATGAATGGATGTCCATCAATTGGTGAATGGTTATGTAAATTATGGTATACGAAGGTTATGGAATATTATTGCTCTGTAAGAAATGACTAACAGGAGGAATACAGAGAGGCTTGGAGAGACTTGCATGAACTGATGCTAAGTGAAATGAATAGAACCAGAAGATCACTGTACACTTCAATGCTGTATGAAGATGTATTCTGATGGAAGTGGAAATCTTCAACATAAAGAAGATCCAACTCACTTTCAATGATCAATGATGGACAGAAACAACTACATCCAGAGAATGAACACTGGGAAGCAAATGTAAACTGTCAGCACTACTATCTATCTACCCAGGTTACGTATACCTTCGGAATCTAATACTTAATGTGCAACAAGAAAATGGTATTTACACACATATGTTGTATCTAGGTTATATTGTAACACATGTAAAATGTATGGGATTGCCTGTCATTACGGGGAGGGAGTAGAGGGAAGGAGGGGATAATGTGGAAAAATGAATACAAGGGATAATGTTATAAAAAAAATTACTCATGCATATATACTGTCAAAAAAATTTATAAATAAAATTAAAAAAAAAAAAAGAATATAATATTCCAGGGAGCAAGGGAGCAAGGATTGCGACCAAGAATCATCTACTCAACAAAACTGAGTATCCATATAGTCAATGAAATAGAGGAATTTCAAGCATTTGTGATGAAAAGTTCAGAACTGAATAGAAAATTTGACTTTCAAACATAGGACTCAGGGGAAGCAAAAGGGGGTAATCAGGAAGGGAAATCTTAAGTCCCTTATGGTTTATTTGTTTTCATTCCTACATTGAAGGATGATACTTGTAACTCACAAGAATATTCTCATCATTAGGACAACTAGAAGGAATATATATATATATATATATATATATATATATATATATATATATATATATATATATAGACAGAGGGCACAGGTGTGAGTTGAATATGAAGGGATAACAACTTAATGAAATTATAGGGTGAGAGAGGAAGGGAGAATGGGAAAGGGAGAGGTAGAATAGTATAAATTATCTGCCATAAAAGAGGCAAGAAAAAGCTTTCACAATGGAAGGGATGGGGGGAGGGGAAAGAAAGTGAGTGAATCTTACTCTCATCAGAATTAATTCAAAGGAAAGTAACATGCACACTCAAAAATGGGTACCAAGATCTTTCTTATCTTGCAGGAAGTAGGAGGGGAAGGGGATATGAGAAGGAAGGAGGTGATGAAAGAGAAGGAATAAAGAATGGTTAGAAGCAAAACACTTTTGAGAAGGGACAGGATGAAAGGAGAGAATAGAATAAATGGAGTGAGGAGGAATATAGTTAGTAATTGTGAAAAGTATTTTGAAGCAAGTTTCTCTGAAGAAAATCTCATTTTTCAAGCATATGGAGAACTTAATAAAATTTGTAAAAAGCAAGTCATTCCTCAATTGATAAATGATCAAACGATATCAATTGTGACCAAAGGGCTATAAAATCATGCATACCCTTTGACCTAATAAGACCACTACTAGGCATGTATCCCAAAAGAGATTTTTTTTTTCCTGTGGCAGTTGGGGTTAAATAACTTGTCCAAAGTCACACAGCTAGGAAGTGTTAAGTGTCTGAGGCCACATTTGAACTGAGGTCCTCCTGACTTCAGGGCTGGCACTCTATCCACTGTGCTACCTGGCTGCACCAAGAGATTTTTTTTTAAAGGAAAAGGACCTGTATATATGTACAAAATATTTTCAGCAGCTCTTTTCTCAGGGCAAGGAAATGGAAATTGAGGGGATACCCATCAATTTGGAAATGACTGAATAGATTGTAGTATGTGATTATGGTGGAATACAATTGTTCCATAAGAAATGATGAGCAGAATGCTTTCAGAAAAATTGGGAAAGTCCTGCATGAGCTCATACAAAGTGAAAGATACTGTGCAAAAAAAGTGATAGCAAAGCTGTGGGATGATCAGATGTGAATGACTTTGATATTCTCCGTCTCACAATGATCTGTGACTATTCTGATGAAAAAATATTACCCATATTCAGAGAAAGAAATGATTGTGTCTGAATGTAGATTGAAGCATACTTTTTAATGTTGGAGAAACTGAGGCAAGATAGAGATTAGAGAGTATATAATATTATTACAAATTTATTTGAAAGGGAGAGATTTACTGGGACCAAATGGATCCATGGTTGGGTCCCAGATCTGAATGAGACTATCATCTCCAAGAATCCAGCAAACAATCTGAGCTCTCAATGACATATGTACACATGGCTCAGACACAGGAGGTAGACTGAGGCAGAGACAGAGTCAGGGTGCTGAAAGTGGGAATGGGACTCTGACAGGATGGGGTGACCCATTGGAGATTGGGATGACATAATGGGGGGGAGGCACCCCAGAGATGGGGAGAGGCATCTTGATAAGACAGTATCTAGTATTCTGATAGCTTGGGATGGGGAGAGGCATTCTAATATCTAAAATATAAGATCTTTTATCCATATCAAGTATTCTGATTAAGAGGGAGGGGTTGTTTTGCAGGATTGAGCAGAACAATTATAAACTGAGGCAGAACAATTAGGGAAACTGAGTCAGGATAATTAGGGAAACTGAGTCAGGATAATAAAAAAGAACTGTGGCATAACATTAAAAAAATTTTTTTTATTTGTCCTGACTTTGGAGGTGGGAGGGTGGATGAGGATCTATGTTTCCATTTGCAAAATGACTTTTTTGGAAATGTTTTACATAACTACATATGTGCCTTCTCAATGAGTACAGGGATAGAATGGGGAAGGAGAAAGCAAAAGAATGTGGAACTCAAAGTTTTAAAACCAAGTGTAAAAATTGTTTTACATATAACTGGGAGAAAATAATTTTTAAAATACTTCCTGTGCTGTATTAATGACAGCTGTCATTTTTAGCTGAATTACCTGGGTCAACAAAAGAGCAAGATTCAGATTTATAATCACTTCCTAGGAATCAAATCCTGCTTTTGACATCCTTTGGAAAGTTAATTAATCTCCCTAAAATTCAGTTTCATCAACTATAAAAATGATAGAATTAAGCCAAGGGCCTCTGAGGTCCCTTTCAGTTTTAGATTTATGCTGTCATGTGCTTTTTTTGTTGTATTTGTTCATCAACAACATGGTCTTGGAATATCAAGAGAAAATTACAATATTACTGCTATCTTACCTTACCATTTTAAAAGTGTTAATGCTCACAATTTTAGAATTAAGCTATAGGAGATTAGGGATAAGAAATGGAAGGACAGGGACCTCTATCTTGGGGAGTGGGGAGTGAGAAGGGTCTTTTATAGTGCCCTAAGGTTTACAAAGTACTTTCCTACTGATGGGGTACCTGGGTTGCTGTAAGGGGTATGGTCTTTTGCTGTAGTCCATATATTCCATCATTCCCAACAGGCTTAGATGATTTCTTTTTCCAAAGCCCTTAATTCTATAATGACTTAATCCTTCCAAAATAGGAAATTGCCACAAAAAGCAATGAATTTAAAATCAGAAAATCTGAGTTTGAGTCTTGAGCCCTTGAGCAACAGAATTTAACAAATTCAACAAATATTTGTTTTCAACAAATTCAACAAAATTTTAGGAATTTTCTAGGGGAAATAATTATGTGCACAAATAAATAGCAACATGGTAATAGCAATGGAAAAATACAAAGAAAATTGTCTATAAAATTTTGTAGAACAAAAGACCATTTTTCTTTTGGAAGAAAAATTTAGGGAAGACTATATGGAGGAGAGAGTTGGTACCTGAGCTGGAGAAAGAAAGCAGGGAAAGATTTTAGTTAGTAAAGAAAGAGAGAAAGAGAGAGAAAGAGAGAGAGAGAATATTATTGGGATTCCTGGATGGGACTGCTGAAAGCAATGTGTTTAAAGATGAAATGTGACTTAAATGCAATACCAAAGGAAAAATTAAGGGCAACAAGAGAAGAATAACGGGACACTATGTACTCCCCAAATTAGGACAAGAGCCACTACCTTCAAAATAGGAAAGTCCAACGAGCTCCCCAAGGAGCTGACTGACTCCTTCAAAGCCAAAGTAGAAGCAGGAAAAGGATGCTGACCTTGAGAATGTTGGGGATTATAGTCTTCAAGCTAAGATTAGAGGAGGGAATCTACAATGATCTTGTAATACCCTATTCCACCAAACTATTACACCAATTATAATTTGAGATCCAACTTCATTATATAAGATGAAAAACTCAGAGAAGCCAAAGAAGTGCAGGTAGGAGTAGAGGCCAGTTGATTCATTGGGTCAATATAGTATATAGGTGTCCTGGTATAAAATATGGTAGATACAGGGTTTCCAGAAAAGTAAAAGATTAAGTTTTACCAGGTAAAAGGATGGGGTGTAGCCAGGGAATAGACAACTATTGGATGGAGAAAGATTAGGCCCAGTGTGTTTTGCTGGAATATAAAAAAGTTATAGATATGAATGTGGCCTATACTAAAGCTGGAAACAACCAGAGATCAGGGAGTACCTAGTTCCAGCACAATCCAGTAAATTGAAAATTCAATTTGAAGTCAAGGGGCTTCGGTTTGAATTTCTACTCTGTGACTGAGTATCTTGTGACTTTGAGCAAGTCACTTTAGTTCCTCTGAGACTCATTTTGCTTTTCTATAAAACAAGGTAGTTATTTTTATGATCTCTAATATTGCTCTCAGCTGTACATCATGTGACCAACAAAAAGGAGTAATTGAAGATTTTTGGTGCAGGGAAGTGGTCTGGACAGATTTGTGCATTAGAAACATCATGTATGAGATATAACGTAAAAATGGAAAGGACTAGAGGCAGAGAAAAAAGTATAACCCAACTAGTTTGACTTCAGTTCTTAAAAGAAAAAACTACTTAATATGCATAATTTACATATTATATCTAAATTAAATGTATCACTTATAAAATAAATATAAATATGTATTACATACAACATTTACATTATACTATTTATATTATGTTATAATGCTATTATCTCTATTATAGATAGTACACTTACCTTGTATTTCATTATATTTGAACAGATGGATAGCGTGACAGGTCTGGAGTCAGAAAGACTCATACTTCTAGGTTCACATTTGACCTGAGTCATTTACTAGTTAGGTGACCCTGGGCAAATTGCTTAACCCTGTTTGATTCAGTTTTCCCTATCTGTAAAATGAGTTGGAGAAGGAAATGACAAATAAATCCAGTATCTTTTCTAAGAAAACCCCAAATGGCTCACAATAACTGAAATAACTAAACAACAAAAAATACATTATATATTGATGTGGCTGATGTAGCAAATGATGTAGTTGTAGGCACCAGATGTTGGGGTTTGGTCATGTGAAGAATTCACAATGGCCATTCTCTTTGGCAAAAGGTAGGTTTATTTAGGAGAAGAGGTGACAGACAAAATGAAGGGATACAATAGACACCTGTAATGGTAAATATGAAATACAGTGGAAGAACACATAACAAGGAAAGGAGTTTTAACAATTAATGATGAAAAGGGCAAGTTCTCTAGTGGAACTTGCCATTAACCTAGAAAAAGAAAACACTCCATGAGTTTGGGACTTGCCCTTAGCTGACAGACTAAATCCTGAAAGGGATTTAGCACCCCAAAAGAGTTAGTTAGTTCTAAGGAGGAGAAGTGGAGTTAAGAAACATAGTGGAGTTTGGACAGACACCACATGGCATAGGAAAAGGGAAAGGGGAAAGACACCATAAGACAGAATATCTTGGTAGACTGACCCAAAAAAGTGCAAATCACATGAACCATAAGCTGATTTATAGGGAAAATTTAACCTCAGAGACATAACTTCGATTTCTGACTGGATGGCCTCCACTGAAGATAGGACCATACAGCTAAATAGATCGTTAACAGAGACTTCTCCCTGTCTGCTCCGGGGAACAATTCCATCAATGCTCCAGTTTCTTTCTGCCAACCAAACCCACCATTCAGGACCTCATCATATATGATTAGATTTCATATCATGCCATATATTATAAAGTATATTCTATATAATATTATATATATATATACATAATGTTGTATATGCACATGTATATGTATATATGGATCAGTGCCTGTGTGTATCTGTATACATATATGTGTGTATATATATATATATATATATATATATATATATACATATGTTTAAAAGGAAGGTTTATGAGGATTTTGAAAGGAATGCAATATGCAAATTTAAAAAGGCATGGCTTCATCAAGAAGTAATACCAGATTAATCACATTTTCTTTATTGAGAATATTACTAAATCACAGGAATACTGTAGACATAGCCTGTAGTTCAGCATAGCAGATCTATTCATTGTCAAAGTTTTTTTTTCATGTGCTTTGGAATCTCTTTGCTAACATTTGAGATTTGTTTCACAGTGTTTTTGTTGCATTTTTAAAACATCTGTGGATAGTTGGAAAGATGTGGGATAGATGGTAAACAGAGGTAAGTGGATTTTGGAACCACTTGAATGGCAGGACCAAAATAATAGTCATTGATGAGTCAATGTCAACTTTGAGGGTGGCTTCTAACAAAATACCCAGTGATGCACACTTGGTCTTAAGTCATTTGACATTGTTATTAGTGACTTAGATGAAGGCATTGATGGAATGTTTATCTAATTTACAGATAATCCACAGCCATAGGGGAGAGAGGTTAGAGGGTGGAGGACAGCTAATACATTAGATAACAACTCCTTTTAACATCTCAATAAGGAGAATGATAGGGCATAATATAATAAGGTAAGTATGTGGGTATTTACATATTGCCTCCTCCATTAGAATAGAAGTTCCTTAAGGGCAGGGTGTGCTTTTTATTTTTCTTTGTTTCCTGAGCATTTTACACAGTTTCTGGCACATAAGAGCTAATAAATTTTTCTTATTTGATTACTTGATTGTTGGACTTATTGATTGCCAAATCCAATGATCTCACAATCATCATCCTTCTCTGCAATCTTTGACATTATTACTCTTTTCTCATATTCTCTCCTCTCCAGAATTTTATGGTATTGCTTTCTTCCACTTTTTCTCCTACATTTCAGACTATTTTTAATCTTCTTTGTTAGATCTTTATCAAGGTCATGCACTTTAATCATGGATTTCTACAATTCCATGTACAATGCATCTGACTGTAGCTGACTAATATGAGGTTGGCTCAAATAGCCCATATGAACATTTGCACATCTCACATTTCTTTTGAGTTATTGCAATTCTGTTTTGCTCATAGAGTATAGTACCTTCTTTGACAGAAGCAACCATCAGGGAAGTCCTATGCCAGTGTTTTCCATGCATCACAATTGATTCCAAAGTTCTTCATAAAGACCCTGAAAGTGCCCTTGCATTGCTTCTTTTGACCTCTGTGTAAGGGTTTGCCTTGTGTGTGTTCTCTGTAAAATAATATTTTAGGCATATTTGGCAGTTGAATAATGTAGCTAGCCCAATGGAGTTGTAATCTCTACAGTAGGGTTTGAATGCTTGGCAATTCAGCTCCTAAAAGGACTTCAGTATCACAACCCGGGTGATCTTCAGAATCTTCCCAAGACAATTCCAATGGAAATGATTCGATTTCCTAGCATGGGACTGCTAGATTGTCCAGGTTTCACAGATATACAATAATGAAGTCAGCACGACTCCATGGACCTTTATTTGGTAAGCAGACTAATACTTCTTCTCTCTCCCACTTTCCTTTGGAGCTTCCCAAACACTGAGTTAGCTCTGGAAATACATGCATCAGCCTCATCATCTGTGTGGAGATTTGTGGAAAGTATACTGCTAAGGTAACATCCAAAATATTATGAATCTCTCCATTTTCCATAACCAATGGTTCCATAGATGGATTGTATGCTGGCTGATGGAGAGACTCTGGGTTTTTTAAATGTTAATTATCAGGCCAAAATTAGCACAAGAGGGCAAGACATCTCAGACTCAGAGAACGCACAATCATCTGTGAACAAAAAGTCTACTCTCCCCTTTAGTCTTTTCAAGCTAAATAATTTTTAGTTTGGTGGTTGACCTTGATGCCATTTTCATCCTGTTAAAGAAAAATATCACTGACAATATCAAGCATGAGAGTAAACAAACAGCCCTACTTCACTCTTGGTGAAATGGGAAAGTGGGAGAGCATAGGCCACTCTCAATGCAAGCAGGCCATCATTGTAATGCTGGAGAAACTGAGCAAGAAAGAGATTAGAAAATATTCAATACAGAATTTATTAAATGGAGAGATTTGCTGGGACCAATGGAGCCATGGTTGGTCCCAGGGCTGAACGAGACTATCGTCTCAAAGAATCCAGCACTGAATATCGGATACAGCTTTCTTTTATGGAGTAACAATGACATAATGGGGGTGGTACCTGGATGGGGATGACCTAATGGGGGGAGGCACCTAGGATGACATAATGGGAGGTACTGGAGAGGCTCCAGATATCCTAATGATGTCTAAAATGGATAAATACCTTTATCCCATCAAACATTAAGAGGGAATAAATATAGCTCAAGGTCTAAGATATAAAACTTTTATCCTAACATTAAAAGGGAATGGTTATAAACTGAGGCAGAGTAACTGAATAGGACAATTAGGGAAACTGGGTCAGGACACTAAAAGAGAACTGTGGCACAACATCATGAAACTTGCATATCATAATGATGAACTTCTCTGAGCAATCATGATCCTTCACAAGCCCTCAAATGCTTTTGCCAGATCAGTGAATATTGTGTTAAAATGTCTGTTCTGTTCCTAGAATTTCTCCTGGAGATGTCATACAGCAAACACCCTATCAATTGTTTTTCAGCCCTTTCTGAAGCTATACTGGCTATCAGGTAGATGATCTTCCAGGTAAAGAATCAATCTATTAAGGAGAATTCTGACAAGAATCTTGCTGGCAATAATCGAGAGACCCTCACTCTGATTGCTTTACAGAAATAGACAATGGAGTACTTCCATACCCTCACTTACCCAGGCTTAGGTTATCATCCTAGGCTCCTCACTCACACTTTTCAAATATCCAATCGATTACCCAAATTTATCATTTCTATCTTCACAACATCTATTATACTACTTTGTTTCACTCTCATTGCCACCACTCAGGTACAGGCCCTCATAACTTTGAGCTTAAACTATTTTGATAACTTTTAAATTTGTTTCCCTGCCTCAAATTTCTTTTCATTCCAATTTATCCCATTCCAGTTCATATTGCAGGAAACTGCCAAAATAATTTTTTCTTCCAGTACAAATCTGATCATGTCACATATACCACTTTTTCTTTACTCTATGAACTCCAGCAGACTGTTAATAGTACTAAAACCAAATATAAAATCCTCTATGTAGTTTTTAAAAGTCTTTTCCAAGCTGCTTCCTTACTATCTTTCATGTCTTCCTCTTTCACATATACTCTATGATTCAATGACACTGGCCTTCTTTTTATTCCCCATCTTCAATACTCCATATTTCTCTTCTCTGCTTTTCTCAGGATGTCCCCAATATTTTGAATGCTCCTACTTCTTATTTCTACTTCAGCTTCTTTCAAGATTCACTTTAAATTTCACTTTCAATCAGAGAACTTTCCTATTTTCTTTACATTACTAATGCTTTGCTTCTGCTGTATTTTTGGTCCCATTTCTTAATCACAATAAATAATTCCATTAATTAATTAACAATTCTCAGCCAATGTGGCTATTTACACCTTCAAGTCCCATAAAGCTAATAGTAATTATCAATAAAATGAGAATTAGCTACATGTTGTATTTTGAACTGATTGTGCTTTTAATGAGTGAATCAAGGTAATGTGAGTTGATAACTTATCAGTTGTCAAAATAGAAATGACAGGAATCTTCATTTTAATTTAATCTTTAAATTTCCATATGAAAATGGGCATAATCTGGCAAATACCCTAGAATTCATCACTGGTGATCCTGGTGATCATACTTCAGGAACATTGGCATTGGAAGAGAATGCAGACATCTAGTATCAAATTCTAATTTTTAGATTGGAAACTAAGACAGTCTGGATAAGGTTAAGTAACTTGCCCAGGGGTGACATAATAATATTTTAATTGGAGTTTTCTGACTTTTCCATTACTTTTTTTTTACTACTTTTTTGAAGATGACATGACATCAGGGAGATGATGCCATGACATGCAAGTGAATTGGATTTAAGTGAGGGAAGGCTGTGCAAGATCAACTGCCTTACTTTCTCCCCTCCAGAGTCGTCTGGGTCTACTGGTAAGATACAGAACAGAATGACTGGAAATGATGCTGAATGCAATTGGTAGACCTTGGTCCTTTTTAAGCTAAGGTCTTAAACAGGTCTCAATCTGACTGAGGCCACATCCAATCAATACTACTAAATGTAGGAAAATTGTCCTTTTGGAAAAGTTCAGAGAAATGCTACCCAGGAACCCCTGGTCTGTGGTTCTAGAGGAGCAGAGAGATTAAAACCTTTCAAATTCTGATATAGCAATCATAAAGCCGATGAAGAAGAAAACTGAAAAGTAGCATTTAAAGAGGTAGGACTGGAATGCTAATATTTAGACAGAGTTGGAGAGACCTTAAGGACCATCTTGTCCAAGTCCCTCATGTTACAGATAATGAAAAGGAGATCCAGAGTGTTCCAAACACTGCTGAGAGAAATCAACAGATCATGCTTATTAGATCTACTACAAATGTGAACTTTGTAATTTTTACCTGGACAAATAGGCCTTTATAAAGAGTTTGTCCATTAGCTTAGACTATAAAAGGGTATATAGAAAAGATGAAGGCAGAAGTGTATAACCAACAAAACATGTAGAAGAATAGCATGGATGGATAATGATGGTGTCAGGTTAAAATAAAAATGAGCTGAGGTTTGCAAAAAGGTGCAAAGAGAGAAGGAATAGGTCTGTTATTGAGTGGGCAAAACAATAAAGATAGGGAATAAGCAGATTTTTTTTTTTCCATTTTTTATAAATGTCTTCTCAGTTAAGGAGGGGAATATTCAGACCGGAAAAGGATGGAATAAATTTGCTTAAGTAAGAGGCTTAAAAAGGTGAGGAAATAGTGGGAAAGCCAATGCCTTTAAAGAAGCTCATTTCTTGAATGTGATGAATGCCCAGGAACTACTGGTAAATGTTTAACAACCAGCTCTCCAAAAACAAAACAAAACAAAACAAAGCAAAAAACAAAAACAAAGTGTGCCTTACGTACTTATATATTATATCTGTATTAACATTTTACCCATCGTTTTCTTAATTTTAGACAATTAAAAAATAACAAAATATATTCCTGATTCTACTCTATGATAATAATTGCTAGTATCTATATAGTGCTTAAAGGTTTGCAAAGTACAAATATGATGTCATTTGTTTCCCATCCTGGGAAGTAGGTACTTTTATTTATTTATTTTTTTAAATCTCCAATAGATGAGAAAATTGTATTGGATGCTGAAAGAACTTGCAAACGTAATAAATGTACCACCATGAACTATAGTGTATGTGATCTTTAAAGAAATGTGGCAAACAAGAAAGATACTGGTAAGTAGATGTCCTGATTTTTTAAGGGGATAGAAATGATTTCTATAACTATATATACTCATGAGCTTGATTTTGATTCCTACAAAATCCCAAAATAAATGATAAAAGAAATGGTTTGTGAAGATTGAAAATGGGAAATAATTATTCTTACAATCTCATTTAAATATCATAACTCTATGAAGTAGATAATTATCTTTATTTTACAAAAGAAACTGATATTTAGTTTTAGCAATTTTACTAGTCAGAAAGCTAGTAAATTGTTAATCTCAGGTTTGAATTCCATGGTTTGTCACTAAGTTTAGTGTTCATTCCACTTTTTGATTTAATCTTCCAACATGGAGCCAAGGGCCTCTTCAACCAGAAATTTCAGATTACTTGTCCTCCTTTCCTTTAATGAAGTACCCAGAAGTGTGAGATTGCTTATTTGAGAACAAAACATTCATCCAAAAGCCTTCAATAGGGTCTTCAAAAGTCATTTTCCTCTCTAAAGAAAAAAGAAAAATAAGTTGTTGAGTTTTGATTTTTTCAGGAATTCATCTAGACACTTAAAAACAATATCTGTGTTGCTTTCTGCTGTTCAGTTGTTTTCAGTTGTGTGTGATTTTCATGATTTTCTTGGCAAAGATACTGGATTTTACCATTTCCTTCTTCAGCTCATTTTACAGACAAACAAAATTAAATGGCTTGCCTAGGATCATACAGCTAATAAGTGTCTGAGAACAGATTTGAACTCAGTAAGATAAGCCTTCCTAACTCCAGGCCTGCTACTACATCCACTCTGCCACCTAACTGTCCCTCTTTGTGTTATTTGTTCTCAACAGAGGAAATGCCTTAAATATATTTTCATCACAGCTTTAATTTCATAGTGTTGCCAAATGGTACCTTTGTGATATTTCTGATCATTGTGCCAAGTTCCTAAGCAACTAACACATTCTTATATCAAGTTGGAAAATAGAATTAAAAGAATAGTAGCCTGGGATCTTGGCATTTGGAATTCACAGTATTGTCCAGCTGGCAGTCATCACCATCAGAAAAAAGTTTCAAGAATTTTCACTAGCTAAAAGATTGTGCCCTGACACCACTAGACAGAGCCCAATAATTTTTAGAGGTCTTCTAACTCTATTAGGCTTGCATAGTGTCAAAGAAAGAAAATAAGCTGTGATGATAACTACCATGAAATTGTGTCTCGAACTCATTTAAGGCTTACTCATTGGAAATCTCATGGAAATCAAGTAAAATACTTATTTTTACTCTGAAAGACACAAACTAATACCTTTTCCTTTTAATTTAGTCAAAAAAATTCAGTTTTTTTGATTGAAATTTAATTATGATGTACTTGGGTGTGTATGTTGAAGTATTTATGGCCTCTGTTTTTCAGAAGAAGGGTTTTTCTGGCTTTGCAACCTTCTATTTTTCTTTGGGGAGTGGTAGAAACAGGAAATGGTTGAACTCAGATTTTAAGAGAATGATTTTAAAAACACACAATGTTATCCCACAATGTAAAATCAGAGAATTTTAGAGTTGGAAGAAACTTTAAAGATTACTTAATCCAACTTCCCAAATACAAGGTGCTTTTAACAACATCCCTAAAAAGGTGGACCTCCAGTCACTTCTTGATACTTTAAGTGATGGAAAAATAAGGGGATCAAATCCATTTTTAAACCTTTTATTGCTGGAAAATTCTTTTTTTAATTAAACGAAAATCTGTCTCTATCACTTACACTTTTGGTTACTTTTTGGTTACTTTTGGTTGGTTACAGATTTGCCCTCTGAATCCATGCAGAATAAATTTGTTCTCTCTTAGTCATGGTAACCCTTCTACTAACAGACAGCTACTTGGAAAATTGTGCTCCATAACCTAAATTTTAAATCGATGATTTATGGACTCATATCATGGGCATGATGTGGGGGAAATAGTGTTGGATTTTCAATCAGATAACATAGGTTCACTGGGCACCTAGATAAGTACAGTGGATAGAGCATTGGATTTAGAATCAGGAAGACTCACCTTCCTGAGTTCAAATCCATCCTTAGACACTTACTAGCTTTGTGATAAAGGGCAAGTCATTTAATTCTGTTTGTCTCAGTTCTTCCATCTGTAAAATGAACTAGAGAAAGACCATTCCAGCATCTTTGTCAGGAAAGCCCCAAATGAGGTTGCAAAGAATTAGATCACACTGAAGTAACCAAAGAACAACAAACCTAGATTCAAACTTACTACCTAGGTAGTAACTTCCCTGTGCCTCATTTGCCTTCTCTAAAATGAAAATGTGGGCAAAGATCCCTGCTAGCTCTAAAATCCCATTTTATATATATTTATATATATATATATATATATATATATGTATTCCAAATAACCTTTTAAAAAGGAGAGAATTGAATTATTTTCCCTCATTTTCAGTGGTTCTTTTCTTTTTCTTTTTACTATTTTAACATTATACTTACTATATGTTTTACTATTTATTATTTTTGCTAATTTTTATTTACTAGTTTACTTTTTTCTTTTTTTACTTTTTTTATTATTACTATTTTTATTTATTATTTACTTTTTACTATTATTAAATAATTTTACTATTTAATAAATTGTTAATTTACTAAATCAATTACTATTGATTTACTATCTCTCAGTTATAGGGGCCAATGGAAAACATGATTCATTAAACTTCACAACACATTTAAAGTTTATAAAAGGACATTTAGGTGACAAAGTGAAAATAGCAATACCGTTGGAGTAAGGAGAACCTGAATTCAAACCATTTTCAAATCCTGATTGCCTTGAGTAAAAATTATTATCCATATTTTACTTTTTATTAGCAAGAAAGTGTACAAAATGGCATTTGAGGAGTGAGCTACTCACTAGCCAATAGGATAAAGAATTAAAAGTCCTAATTCCTATTTAATTTTTTAAAGTCACAGTTTGTAAATGATCTCAAGGGAAGAGTAAAGGCTCAAACTCCAATAGTATACAAAAATCTGTGAAACTGGGAATCAAATATTCTGAAACATTCCCATCTTAAACTTGGGGCATTTAGTCAACCTTCATTCATTTATTTACTTAATCATTCAACAATTATTTTTAAAGAACCTATTTGTGCAAAAGACACTATATTGAGTATTAGGAATTCAGAACAAATAATGAGTCATTTTTTCAAGAGTTTCTTGTTATTCTTGTTTTTCCTTCATTCTAAAAGAGAACTGATGACATCACAAGGGTGATACCTTGACTTTCACATAAATTGTACATGAGTGAGGCAAAGATGGGCAAAGTCCATAGCCTCACTCTGTCCTCCAGAATCATTAAATCCATTGACAAGATAAAAGTCCAGATGACTAGCGATGACCCAGGATGCAGTGGGCAATCTTGGTCTTCCTAAATTAAGGTCTTTCCCAGGTCTCAGTTTGTCTGAAGCCTCACCCATTCAGTGATTAAGGGCTTATATTCCACAGGATAAATGTCCCAAAATGATACCTTTTCTGCTTGGCATGGTACTATGCCATGCCAAAATAAAGTATGTGGTACAGTATGTGGTAAGTGATTGAAGAACAAAAGTATTTGAGGTATTCAGTAAATAAAAGGTTTACTGACTGGTACTTTTGATCTTATTTTGCCAAATGTATTTCCCTTATCTCTTTCAAAGTGAGTCACCAAAACCTCTGGATATTTAAGATTGAATCATGAAATCTCAGAGCTAGAAGGGACTTAAAGGATCATAGGAACATAAGATTTAGAAGGGGAAGGAACCCTTAGAGGTCAGCTAGTCCAATGTATCAATTGACAGATAAGGAAACTGAAATATAGACAGATAAAACAAAAAGTGGCTTCCCCAGCCTAGGTGACATCTTTATTTCCCTACTTTCTCAATCTCCATATTTAAGTTATTCTTCAGTTGTCAATTCTACTCTGATTAACATCTCTCCTATAAGCCTCCTTCTCCACTCCGCCACTGCCACTATGTTACATGCCCTCATCTCCTCAAACTTTACTACAATCACTTGTTGGTTTGTGTCCCAGATGTGAGTCTCTACCTATTACAGACCATCCTTCATTTAGTTATAAATATGATCTTCCCTTAAAACAAAGTGAGATAATATTTAGAGTACTTTGCCAACCTTGAAGAGTTATATAAATATTACCTAGGTCTCACCTTCACATAACCTTATTAAATAAATTCCTCTCTATCATTTTTAGAATCAAATATAAAATTTACTGTTTGGTGTTCAAAGCCTTTTAAAATCTGACTTCTTCCTACTTCTAGCTTACTCCTATCATAACATATTACAACCATTCCATGTCTGGTTATTCCCCCATGCCTGGAATTCTCTCCTTTCTCATCTCTGCTTCTTAGACTCCCTGGCTTCCATCAAATCCTAACTAAAATCCCACCTTCTACAAAAATCTTTTCCCAATTCTGGTTAATGCTAGTTCCTTCTCATTTCTAATTATCTCCAATTGTTTCTATATGCTAGTTTGTAGAATGTCTTCACCATTAGACTATGAGTTTGTTGGAAGCAGGGACTATTTTGTGCCTTTTATTGTATCCCTAGAATTTAGCATGGGGCAGGAAAGGTAATAAGATCTTAATAAATGCTCATTGACACTCTCATCCAAAGACATATAATAGGTCATAAGAAGTAGCACTGAGAGAAATGGGAAACTGATGACTTCTCAGAATAATAACTTTTGTGAGGCATTGTGTGGTTTCTCATAAAATCGCTAATTAAGGTAGACTGAACCTACCATTAAGATTTTAATGTATGAAGTAAAATGATGGGTTTGGGGAATGAAATTCTTTGTATAAATATCATGATAAAGAATTTAAAATAGTTTAAAATATTGTGACCAGCTAAGCTTGAGCAAACATTTGTAATAAGTCAACCATATTGGTTTGAGTGAGCATTGTAACAGACTGGAATGTAACAAACATTGTTACACTTTATAACATTTTAACCATGGGTGAAACGGTAAACTGAGGACTTCTCAGAATAATAAGACTCAGCACCAAGGGTTTAATCATTAAAACTGTGGGAAGAAGAACAAAGACTCTCCAAAAGAAAACATTTAAGAAATAACTGCTTAGAGAAGAATCTGACTGTTTAATGGCCTGGAAATATTCGAGAAATCTACAAACTGGATAATCTCTATTTATTGATTGAGAAAAGCCTGAGGTAAAACCAAGTCTCTTTAGAAACCTCTAACTTGATTATTAACCTTAGAAACAGAATAGACTCTTTCTTTTGAAACAGGTTGCTTAACCAAGACTCTAGTGCCACAAAAAGCCCACCTATATTCCAGAGATAAATAAAAGAATAAAGGTTGAGTTTGCCAATGATTTTAGGAGTATTAACAGGAGATGGATGAGCAAATAGTTTCTGTAATTTTTTTTCTGACCATTTAAATTATCTCTCAGTCTTTGTGAAATGGATCTCTTCTCTCTGAGACTCCAATGAGTGAACCGTCCACTTCTCCGGAGATTCTAATAAAGCTTCTGTTCTTCACTTTGAGATATCTCTAAGTAGTCATTTTCAATTATAGCTTGCTGTCCCAGATAGTACCAATATTTGAACACAGGACCTATGATTCTAAATTCATTGCAGGAATTCTATAGCCTCCTAATTTTTAAAAGCTGAAACAATCATCTTGATTTATTTTCTGTTTAAACACAAAATTAACTGATTAAAAAAGCTAAATTAAATGACTGTTTTGATGTATACCCATACTGAGGATCTGGTGGAGAGAACATTGTTCACAGTTAAAGGTAGAGCACAACAAATAAAACAGAAGCCTGAAAATCAAGAATCATAAGATAGATTTTGAGTCTAAAAAATCCTGAGGTTGGGCTTCCCCCAATATTTCTATCACCCCATCCCAGCTATATCTTCATTTAACATTAAACATTAACATGAAGGATAAGGATAACTCTCTACTGAAATGGCTGACCTTAGTTAATGTTAATGTGTACATAGTTCTGATTTTCCTTGATCTTTTTTCCCCCTGAGGCAATCGGGGTTAAGTGACTTGCCCAGGGTCACACAGCTAGGAAGTTTTAAGTGTCTGAAGCCAGATTTGAACTCAGGTCTTCTTGACCTCGGGGTTGCTGCTTTATCCACTGCACCACCTTGCTGCCCCTATCATTTTTCTTAATACTTTATCTTCCATTGGATTGCATGAGTCTATATCCATTTTATTTTTCTCCTATCTCTCTGACTTCTTTCTTTTTTTTTTTTCTGCTGACTCCTCTTATTCCTCCAGAACATTAAAATTCACATTTCTCAAGACTTTATCCATATCATTCCTCTGCTCTATAGGGTCTCCCATAACCCTTTAGTCTACTTCTAGTCATTTAACTATCATATTTATATAATATTATCTTTATTCCTACATTCATATTTTCATCCCTAACTTTATTCTGGAAGAGAAGTTCTAAATGGGTTATAATTGCATGAGTGTTGTATAATAAAAGAGATTTCTGGATTTGTAGTCAATGGGCTTGAGTTTAAAGAAAAAGTATGAAAGAACTATTTCATGGCAAGTCATTTTTCTTAAATATTCCTAAATAGAAAGTAATGATAATAATAAAAGAACTATAAAAACTATAAAAAATTATAAAACTATAAAAGAATCATCATATACATCAATATAATAATTTAAATGAGATTTGGAAACTCAATTTTTAACCATAATACAACTGTCTGGGAGGTTAACATTCAGCCTCACTGGAACATAACACAGCTTATAGGGGCCACTACATTTACCTTTTCCTTGTCATCTGAATGCTATAAGTGAAACCTTGTTAGTGAAGCAGCTGAACTAGAATATTCACAGATGCTTCTCCTGCACCCAATCATTGCCACTCCCCAAGACACCTCTGCTAACACCATGCTAGGAATGTGGAGGCCATCATTGCAATCACCATTATTCAGACCTTTTGAAACTCACCAGTTTAAAAAATAAAAAAATAAAAATAAATAAAAAAAAAAAAAAAGGAAAAGGAAAAGGAAACAACAATAACAAATTAAAATATATATATATATAGGATCGGCAGAATATGTACTCAATGGAGTCTGCCCTCTCCAAATAAATTCTCAAGAATAGTGTGCATACTTTGAAGATGGAAATGATGAGAGTCAGAGGGACAAATCAATCTTTTTGAATTTTCATTGAATTCTTCAGTGAAGAGTCATATATGACTGGAACTTGGTCCCTCCTGAGTATTTACAACATATTCACTTTCACAAAAATGAATGGCAGTGATTGGGAATATTCCACTCTGTACAGGGAACAGGGAACAGGGAAGGTCAATTAGCACTATTTCTCTTGTTGGAATTGGGATGTTCTCCCCTTGTTTCCCATTAAAATCTGTTCTATCATTCACCATTCGATACCCAGCTCAAATATAATTTATTCCATAAAGGTACTGTTTTGATCCATCTGTCCTTTGACTTCTTATAGCACTTTGTATTTATTTTCAGTCATTTCTTGCTCAAGATGTGTCTTTATCTTTGTACCTGCTCCAGAATCTAGCATACTACTTTGCCTTTAGCTCAACAAATGTTTGTGGATTCAAGTGTTGACATCTACCCTGCATTGCTCAGATGTGGCAAAAATCAGCAAATAGAAAAATGCCATGGAATGCTGGGCAGAAATGAAACAAATAACCCCTTAAGCTGTAAGTGGATTTTTTCCTCTTTTTCTTTCATCCATTCATTTGTCAAATACTTATTAAGCACCTGCTTTGTGTGAAACATTGGATCACTTACAAAACTTAATAAAACATGTTTTGGTTTTTGTTTTTTTTTTTGCTTTAATAAAACTACAATATTAGTTGCTCTCCAACCAATAAATAGGGAAATAAGATGATCACATATTATATTTATTTATATATATAAGATATATATATGTATATATATATAATACAAATATAATATAAATTAGCACATAAAAGACACTGAAGGAACATAAGATTCTATGTCACACACACATATATGTATGTATATATATATTGTAACATTATATATATATATATATATATATATATATATATATATATATATATATATATATATATATATATATAATATTACAAATTACAAAAGCATTTGCCTCACAATACTCTCTAAGAAAGGAATCAGAAGGAGAAAACTTTTATGGAAGAAAGATATATGGTTGGGTAAACTTTCTCAAATTTACATGCTTTGCTACATAACAAAAGGCACATCTGCCATGTGCATACATTTAAAACATTAAATCTTTAAATAAAAAGTGTGCTTCTAACTTCATTAAAATTCTCTTTCCAGAAGAGTACCTGAGGAAAATATATAATACCTATTATCTGTCTCCAGGACTTTAGTGTAAATAATCTGCACTGTGGACTGGAATTTCAAGAGTGACAAAACTAAGAAATGAAGCCAGCACCTAAACTGAAATTTTAAAAGCTCTGGTTATTGATATGAAGACCAAAATGTCTAAAAGCTATGGATATATAGAACAATGGAAGATGTAATAGATTTGCAGCTTCAAATCCTGGGTCTAAATTGAGGCTCTATTACTTGCTACTTCTATTGTTATTGTTGCTCAGTCATGTCTGACTTTTTGGGACCCCATTTGGGGCTTTTTTAGCAGAGACACTGGAGTTGGTTTATCATTGTCTTCTCCAGCTCATTTTAAAAATGAGTTAACTGAGGTAAACAGGGTTTAGTGATTTACCTAGGGATCACACAGATAGTAAGTATCTGAGGTCAGATTTGAACTTAGGAAGATGTCTTCCTATCTGAAGGTTTGGCATTCTATCCATTATACTATCTAGCTACTTGTGCTACCTTGTGCAAATGGTGTTTCAGGCTTCTCATTTATAACATACTGGGGTTGGACTGAAAGTCTTCTACTAGATCTAAGATCAGTTCCATGTCCCACAAAATTTTTGAAAATAGATTTATAAATATAAAGTTATATTTTTAAAAGGAATGTAGTTTTTCACATTTGAATTATTCCTATATGAGATTCATGCAGTTTTCACTTTTGAGCACTAGAGGGAAACAAAGTTAGAAATATGATTAAAATAAATACCAAAAACTGCTACTAATTTCTTTCCATACTGCTAATGTAATCATCTCACAAGGAAAATTTTTTAAAAGCTTCTAAAAAATGGCATGATTGTGAAACAAAATGCTTTAATCCTGCTTTCTCAGCACAAAACTACTCTTAAAATAATTTCTTTTAGAAGATAGTCCAACAGTCAATTAGGCTTGGGTGGGATCTCAATTAGAGAAGTCTATTATTCAGAACCCATTAAGTTCATTTTAGGATATTTCATTCCTACCCACATTTGAACAGACATTAAGAATAGAAGACAGCAATCCATTTCTGATTTGAAGCTCTTTTCTAGTTGTTAATGTTCAGTTTCAATTATGTCCAACTTTTTGTGACCCTAATTATATTTTTTTGATTTGGGTTTTTTTTGGCAAAGATATTGGAGTGGTTTGCCATTTCCTCTTACAACTCATTTTAGGGTGACTTAAAAAGCAAGTGATTTAATTCATAGACATATATTTAGTTCCATCTTCTTAGCTTCCTACAGATTGTCAGAAATAATAATTAGGTAGAATTTATTGTTTATTTTTAATAAATTTTTTAGAAATATATTTATTTAGTAATATATATATATATATATATATATATATATATATATATACACACACACACACACACATATAGATAGATAGATAGATAATACATATGAGAAAGAGAAAGAGAAAGTGAGAACAAGGCAGTAGATAGACAGCCAAACTTGGAGTCAAAAAGAGCTGAGGTTCAAGGTCTGATTCACATTGTCAATTTAATAAGATCACTTACCCTAGAGTTCCAGGCAGGTGTTTTTTTTAATTAAAGGTTTTTAATTTTCAAAAGATATGCATGGATAATTTTTCAACATTAACCCTTGTTAGGGTTACCTAAAAGGGTTCTTGTGTTCTAATTTCCCCCCTCCCCCTCCCCTTCCCCTAGATAGCAAGTAATACATTATATGTTAAATATGGTAAAAATATGCATTAAATCCAATATATGCATACATATTTATATAATTATCTTGCTACATAAGAAAATTCAAATCAAAAAGGAAAAAATGAGTAAGAAAATAAAATGCAAGCAAACAACAACAAAAAGAATGAAAATTCTATGCTGTGATCCATATTCAGTTTCCACAGTCCTCTCTGTGTGCAGATGGCTCTCTTCATCACAAGGTCATTGGCACAGATCTGAATCATCTCATTGTGGAAAAGAGCCATGTCCATCAGAATTGATCTTCATACAATCTTGCTATATTAGATCTCGCTGCTGTGTACAATGATCTCCTGGTCATGCTCATTTCACTCAGCATCAGTAAGTCTCTCCAGGCCCTTCTGAAATCATCCTTCTGGTCATTTCTTACAGAACAATAATATTCCATAACATTCATATACCACAATTTACTCAGACATTTTCCAATTGAGGGGCATCCATTCAGTTTCCAGTTTCTGGCCACTACAAAGAGGGCTGCCACAAACATTTTTGCACATGTGGGTCTTTTTCCCTTTTTTATGATCTCTTTGGGATACAGCCCTAGTAGAAACACTACTAAATCAAAGGGTATGCACAGTTTGATAGTCCTTTGGGCATAGTTTCAGATTGCTCTCCAGAGTGGCTGAATCCATTCACAACTCCACCAACAATATATGTATCCCAGTTTTCCCACATCCCCACCAAAATTCATCACTGTCTTTTTCTATCATCTTAGCCAATCTTAGAGGTGTATAGTGATACCTCAGAGGTATCTTAATTTGAATTTCTCTGATCAATAGTGATTTAGTGCATTTTTCATAAGATTAGAAATGGTTATAATTTCTGTCTGAAAATTGTCTGTTCATATCCGTTGACCATTTATCAATTGGAGAATGACTTGAATTCTTATAAATTTGAGTTAATTCTCTATATATTTTAGAAATGAGGTTTTTATCAGAACCTTTGAATGTAAAAGTTTTCCCAATTTATTGCTTCCCTTCTATAATCTTGTCTGAATTAGTTTTGTTTGTACAAAACCTTTTTAACTTAATGTAATCAAAATTGTCTATTCTTTTGTTCAATAATGATTTCCAGTTCTTCTTTGGTCACAAATTCCTTCCTTCCCCACAGATCTGAGAGGTATTTTGTTTATATCATTCTTTATGTCTAGATCATGAACCCATTTTTGACCTTATCCTGGTATAGTGTTAGGTGTGGGTCAATGTCTAGTTTCTGCCATACTAGTTTCCAATTTTTCCAGAAGTTTTTGTCAAAATTCTTATCCCAAAAGTTGGGGTCTTTGGGCTTGTCAAATACTATATTGCTATAGTCATTGACTATTTTGTCCTGTGAACCTAACCCATTCCACTGATCAACTACTCTATTTCTTGGCCAGTAACAAATGGTTTCGATGACTGCTTGTTTTGTAATATAGTTTTAGATCTGGCACAGCATTTGCATTTTTTTCATAATTCTCTTGAAATTCTTGATTGTTTGTTCTTCCAGATGAACTTTGTTATAATTTTTTCTTGATCTGCAAATTATTTTTTTGGGAGTTTGATTGGCATGGCACTGAAAAAGTAGATTAATTTAGGTAGTATTGTCATTTTTATTATATTACTTGACCTACCCACAAGCACTTGATATTTTTCCAATTGAATAGATCTGACTTTATTTGTGTGGAAAGTGTTTTGTAGTTGTGTTCATATAGTTCCTGGCTTTGTCTTGGCAGGTAGACTCCCAAATATTTCATATTATTGACAGTTATTTTAAATGGAATTTCTCTTTTAATTTCTTGCTGTTAGACTTTGTTAGTAATATATAAAAATGCTGATGATTTCTGTGGATGTATTTTGTATCCTGCAGCTTTGCTAAAATTGTGAATTGTTTTTAGTGGTTTTTTAGTTGGTTCTCTAGGGTTCTCTAAGTATACCATCATATCATCTGCAAAGAGTGATAATTTGGTTTCCTCATTACATACTCCAATTCCTTTAATTGCTTTTTTCTTCTCTTATTCAGGCAATTCTTTTAAAACTATATTTTTAAGAAGTGATGTCCTGCTTTTACACATTGGCTGAAGTTCCTCACTGCCCCTATATTGGTGAAATGGAAGGTTTGGTCAAAAAAAATTTTTTTAATATTCTCATCACTGCAACTAAGAAAGTCAATTCATGAATGTTCAGTGACCTACCACAAGCGACAAATATATTAATAGGAATGGGGATAGAAAGCTTCATTTTCCTGTTAGTTAAACAATATTGAGAGATAATTGGTAATTTTCATGATTTTAAGTAACTTCCATATGAGATAAATGTAAGTCCTTTTGGTAATGAAATAGCTACAGAACCTCTTGAATCAAAGATTAAGAGTAAAAGTTCCCCAGATATCATCTAAAAAGAAATAGAATAGTATCCAATCTCATCCAATCATACTTCAAAGCACTTATCCTTCCCCATTTATTAGTCCTGCTGTGATAATGACATATGAGTGTATAAAGAGTTTTAAATCTAAATTCTCATCCTCTCTTCTACCCTTCCCCCACCCCTTGATTAGGCAAGCAATATATCAATTATACATGTCAAATCATCAAAACATATTTCCATTTTAGCCATGTTGCAAAATAAAACTACTTGTCTCAGTTTTTAAAATCTATCTAATAGGCCTTGCTTCACAGGCCTCTTCCCACTATGTTTGCTATAAGGCTAAAGCTAGAACCAAAGAATACTGATTGATTTATAATTAGAGGAAAAGGATTAGGGAAATTGGAAGTTTTTTTTAATAAGATGATGAACACAAGAACAAGAAGATGACTCATTTGTTTCATAAACCTAAATTTAAATAAATATTCACACATACACATTTATATAAATGTAAAAATCATGATAGACATTTATTATCTGGTACTTGTTGAAAATATCCAGTAAGATCTATTTCATTCAACAAATTAGGTAACACTTTCAGGTTTCACCTGTTTGGAATAGGTGGGTGTGGTTGTGGTCAGAATTAAAATAAGTCACTTTAAGCTTAGGGTGGGAATGCAGAACAATTTGGGGTTTAGCTAAAATGATCATTAGTTCAATCATTCTATTTGCCACTTCCCTTGGGTGTTTTAAGCAGAAAGTTGATTATTCACACAGATTATCACTAGGATGTTCCTGTTGTTCAGTCTTTTCAATCCAATACAACTCTGTAACCCTAAAAATCATAGTGAAATGATTTTTTGCTTCCTTTTCTAACCATTTTATAGATGAGTAAACTGAAATAAATAAGGTTAAGTTCATACAACTAATAAGTTGTGAGTAAGTATCTATAAGATATAGTAAGTATCTAAGGTCAGATTTGAACTCAGATCTTCCTGAGTTTTGGCCTGTGCTCTATCCACTGTACCACGATGATAATTGCATTATAATATACTTAGAGATTATATTTTTAATATATTATTCATATATAGTGCCATTTATAGAATTGTTGGGATCTTATTTTTAGCATTCCACACTATATTATACTAGAAAACTACTGTATTGTTTTCTGGTCTGTTTTGTATGGCACTGTAGCAATGTAATGCTAAGCTTCTATTTTTCTTCTTCTTCTTCTTTTTTTTTTTTTCAGTTGCAGAATTCCAGAGCTGAAAGGATCTTAGAAAAAATTTGGTCCAAACCCTGTAATTGTAGACAAATCTCCTGAAAATGCTTTGAAAAAGTATTCTTTATTTTTTCATTCTATACCTCCAGAGATAGGGAACTCCCTGTCTCATGAATTATATTTCAGAAGAAATTAAATTATTAAAAATCTCTTTTTCTTCCTCCTTTCCTCCTTCCCTCCTCCCTCCCTCCCTCCCTTCCTTCCTTCCTTCCTTCCTTCCTTCTTTCTTTCTATAGATATTTTATTTTTTTCCAATTACATATAAAGATCATTTTCAATACTCATTTTTTATAGATTTTGGGTTCCACATTATTCTCTTCCTCCCATTTTTCTCTCCCAAAGATAACAATGAACCTGATATAGATTATATATGTGCAATCATGTTAAACATGTTTTCAAATTAGTTATAATGTCAAAACAAAAAGAAAAAGCTGTGAAAAACAAAAACAGTGAAAAAGTATGATTTGATTAGAATTCAGATTCCATAATTCTTTTTTTGTGGATAACATTTTTCATCATGTGTCTCTTGGAATTATCTTGGATCACTGTATTGCTGGAAAGAGCTAAATCTATCATAATTGATCATTATACAGCATTGCTGTTACTATGTACATTTTTCTCCTGGTTCTGCTCAATTCACTGAGCATCAGATTATGTTAAGTCTTTCCAGATTTTCCTGAGATCTGCCTGCTCATCATTTCTTATAGCACAATATTATTCCATTACATTCACATACCATAACTTGTTCAAATCATTTCTCAACTGATGGACCTTTCCTCAGTTTCCAATTCTTTGTCACCACAAAAAGAGTTGCTCTATGGAGAGGGCCACAGATATTCAACCCTGGGTGAGGTATTAGACCTTTTAGTCCAATAAAAGGAATCCTGCTGACATGTTTGGTTTGGCTTCTTATACCCCCAAGGGCATCTTGGCCTTCCTGAGAACAACCTGTGTTGTAATTAAAGCAGAGCTATATTAAAGTGGCAAGGAAACATTTGCACACAATAGCAAGTTGTTTATGTGGTCCCACAGGTGCAGTATCCTATAGTTAGCACATGTGCAGTGTGATATAGTTATGCAAGTATATTACATAAGCATAGGGTATATAAAGATGAGGATGTTTTGAATTAGTGGACTGATGTTTGACCATCCTCATGAGTTAAGCCTCATTGCTCCTCACCCATGATCAGGATTCAGGCTAGTACTGAAATCCTCCCGTGAGCAGATCAGGACAACTCTAAATATTTTTGCACACACAGATCCTTTCTTCTTTTTAATGATCTCTTTTGGATACACACCTAATAGTGGTATTGCTGAATAAAAGAGTATGCATCGTTTTATTGCCCTTTGGGTATAGTTCCAAATTGTTCTCGAGAATGTTCACAACTCCATCAATTCATTAGTGTTCCAATTTTCCCACATCATCTCCAACACTTATTATTTCTCTTTTATGTCATATTAACCAATTTGATAGATGTGAGGTGGTGCTTCAGAGTTGTTTTAATTTACAATAAATTTCTTTCTTAAAACATCACTCCCTTTAACTTCAACCCACTTGTCATCTCCCCTCTGAAATCAAGAAGTCTAATATATTACACTTATGTGGATAGGAAATGTTTTTTGTACATATGTAATATTTTCTGGATCCGTTTACATCTAGCATGAAAATTACTTCTAGGGACTTCTTTCTATAGTATTGAAGATGACATTAACATAATAATTAGCATTCATATAGCTTTTTAAAATTTGTCAAGCACTTCACAGATGTCATTTGAGTTTCATAACAATCCTGTGAGGTACAGACCATTATTCTCCCCATTTTATGTATGTGAAATTGAGATAGAGAAGTTGCTTTTAAACAGGATTATACAGCTAGTAAGTATCTGAAGTCATATCCAAGATCTAAGTTCAACATTTTCTTCTAGCTGTCTTACTTTGCATATCTTGTTATCTATTTATCAAACTCTTCCAATCCCTTACTCCCTGCATGTAACAGGATGTATCACTGTTCTTTAAGTTAAAATTTGTTGATGAGGAAAATGCACACATATTATGGGTATAATTTAAAAAAAACTTAATTTAAAAATAATAATTGCCAATATGTAGGTTATAAAATGTTTTATATACTTTATCTTATTTGTTCCTTATAATCTAATAAGGTAAATGCTACCAGTGTACTTATTTGTATTTATTACTATTCTCCATATGAATAAAGTAAGGCTGAGGCTCATTGGGCAATTTGTCTGAGGGAGGATTTAAATCTAAATCTTTTTGACACCCATTCCTACTAATCTATGTAGCTGACAGGCCTTTCTATACTATGTTTAGGCTAAGACTGTCCTTTAAGGCACTAATATGATGCTAGAGAATGAATGCTGCTTGTAGAGTCAGAGGACATGAGCTGTTTATACATTGGTTCTGAAATTTATGACCTGAATGACTTTGGATGACTCATTTAATTTCTGTATGTCTTGTTTCCTTAATGTAAGGTGAAGATTAAATTAGATAATATCTGAGGTTCCTTCTAATTTTAATTCTAACATCCTATGACTTGCAGTCACACTCATTATTAAGCATCCTGTTGTTGTTCTTCCCTATGGAGTATATCTAGATATGTCCAACATGTCCCACTTTAGAATCTATGGATTTAGCATCATGAAATTGAGTTATCCTTGTATGTGCCTGAATTTAGGTAAATAGCTAGATATCCCCACAGATGTCCTCCTATAATTTCTGATTGTGGTGGGCAAGAGTCAGAGGAACAGAAGTTATGATATATCCTATTAATCTAGAAAGACTTTAAATACTGGCCTAATGATAGACTCTCTGCCTCTTATCCTGGAATAAACTTAGGTCATCAACAGCAGGTTCCTATCAAGTGATGAATTTTGTCCACAGGGGTACATGGAAGGATTGTAATCTGCCTTGTGGTGGATTTATCCACACTATTTAAATATCACATCCTCAAAGGCTGGGCATAATTAAACATGATGAAGACAAAGTCATGCAATGCCGCTGAAGATTCATCTTCATCAAGTGTCCTGTACTGTGGGTTCATTGCCTCAATAAAATTACTTCATTCATTAAGTGATACATTTCTCCACATTTTGAGATATTGGTGAGCAGTAAGGAAGTTACATTTGACTTAAATATTAATTTAAGATCACATTTTATTTTTAACTCAATTTAATATTTTTATCACAAAATGTATTTCTGTAACTGAATTAAAAATAAAAAACCTATGCCTAGCCAGTAGTTTTACAAAAAGAATATATATATATGTAGACTTTATATATATACACACATATGTAAATGTATTCATGGATGTATAGGTGAGAGAGAGAGACAGAGAGAGACTTCTATTCCAAATTGGTATGGGACTCTCTGTATTGATGGAGATGAAGGTCCTGACATATATAAGTGACAAGGTGGAGTTGACAAGATGTAAGAAAGCTCCAGATTTCACTAGGACCCCTTTGGGTCAGTTCACTTTAGGATCAAATACCAAGTCTTTCTTGAGCAATGAATCACTTCAGGCTTTTAGCTTCCATCTTTAAGGGAGAATATAGAAGAGACCACTTCCAGGTTGTTGAAAGAAAATTCTCTGAGATGACATGAAAAGAGCAGTCTTCATCACCATGAAATTATGTGTGTGTACATATATATGTATGTAGATACATATACACATGTGCAAATATATACTCATACACTAAAAGTATAAATGATAACAAGACATTTTTAGAGGCCAATGTGTAGTTTACTGGTTTTGCATATTTATTTTATACAATATAATATAATAGACATTCATTTACTAAATACCTACTATATGTCAGGCTCTGTGCTAAATACTGGGATACAAATAAAAAAAAAAAAAAAAAACCAAACAATTCCTAACCTCAATCTAATAGATGAAGACAATACACAGAAGGAAACTGAAAAGCAAGAAGAGAGAAGGGCTACTGGCATGGGGACAAGAGGATGGTAGAGTTGAAACTAAGCAGTGTAGCTGGCTGGAAAGGAATCAATCAATAAGCATTTGCTGAACACCTACTATGTGCCAGATAATGGTAATACAAGGATAAAATTAAATCACAGTCTTCAAGGTGTTTATATTTCATGGATATGTTCCTTTGTAAATTCTATGTAAAATGAATTTTGATCATCTTAATCTTATTTTTTTTGCTATCTCACCTTTCAACTTGAGAGATGTTTTATGAAACTGATGCATCCACTTCTAAGCTCTTTGAATCTGGTAGGCAAAACCTAGGCTTTTTGCAAAGAACATTTCCCTTGGAAAGATTTTTTAACTGCAGAAAAAAATATGTATATGCTGTAGCAGATCTCCTGAAAGCTCTCATTCCTACAGCATAGTGTTAATGCCTACTTAATGCATCCATTTACCGGATTTAAAAAATTGAAAGTATAAAGAATAGATCCAAGCAGCAATATGAAAGTGCTAGTGGAACAGAAACAAGGGCTGTGGCTAGGGCTGTGTCTTAAAGTTAGATAGCAGCAAAAGAGTAAATTGTGATGCAGTAGACAAGATGCTGATCTTAAGGTCAAAAAGAAGGCGGTTTAAATCTTACTGTCATATTTAAAGACTGATTCGTGTCAAGCTACATAACCTTTGTGGGCCTCAATTTCTTCATCTGCAAATAAGGATAATAATAATAATGCCTTAAGATGAAATCATCTATGTAAAGTACAGAGCCAGGACCTGTGATTTCATTGACATAGGTTTTCTGGATGATGAGGAAATTCCTTCTATCAAGGCATGTTGATACCTTATCACAAAGTGAATACTATTTACTACCATATATATCGAACATTTACCACAAGGTATATATCATTGTTTGTTTCCAGTTGATTAGTTCTCTTAAATTTTCTACTGAGCTTCTAGAAAATACAGGGCTTTCCCTAGAGGAACTAGGGACATAGGGTCCATTAGAATCCAACCTCTCACCCTTAGGTGAAAAGCCAAACTGTCCTGAGTTAAAATATTCCAATGATTCCTTTAAGCATATAAAGCAAACTAGATGGAAGAATGGACAAAGCATCTCTGGTATTCTTTTCACATTTAGTACACATGAAGTGTTTCTAGGATCACTTTCATATATAAAGTGACTTCACTGGAGATCAATATAAAATTTTCCTCTTGGTTCCTTAACCAAAGAAAACCCAAATTTTCTTCAAGGATCCTAAAGTTGGTACTCCCAAAATGAAATTAAGAACTTGCAATTGTTTCATTGGGATTTCTATGATTTGAAAAGGAAATGAGAGAGAGATGTTCAACAGAAATATATGAAGATAAACAATTTCAAGAATACTCAGGAAGAGAAGAGAATAAGTTGGTGAATTCGAGAATGTCTGATGCTAATAAAAGAAGTGAGACTTCAGTTATTATTTATAGGAAGAAAGGGATATAATTTGATGAATGAAAAAAAAAGTTTCTGTCTGTCTCTCTGTCTCTCTCTTTTTCTTTCTCTGTCTCTCTGTCTGTCTCTCTCTGTTTCTCTTTCAGCCTTTTAATGCTAGTTTGTTATTTCATAAATTCCTTCAGAATAGATTGAAGAGGTAGGACAAGGAATGGGTAAGAGTAGGTAAGCAAAATATACTTGACTATTAAGCTAAATGGTAAAATAAATGAAGAAAGCAAATTTAGATGCTATAAAGTTAGGCTAAAATAATAGTGTTAGAAATTTGTAACACTTTTGTAATTTCACAGATAGAAGCACCAGTGTGTATTTAAAACTGAACCCAAAATGCTCATAGAAACACTAACAGATTACCTCTCAAAATCTATTATTGAAACACTCTTACAGCTCAGAATAAGGAGGCCAATTTTATTGTTATCATATCTATCCTTTCCCATTCTAAGAGGAAATCCATTTCCATATCCATATTCATATCCATATCCATTTCCATAGATTTAACTAATCCTTTCCTAACTTGAGACATTTATAATAGCCTGAACCTAAGAACTTAGTCTTCAATCTAAAAATCCTTATTATGTAGCAAAATCAATGAAAACAGTCATACAGACAATATTGGTAGTTACACTGATATGGGAAACTCCCACTGAGGTTGTCTATCTTTTCAGATACTTGCCTTAAAAAGTTGCCTGAGGCATCAAGAACTTAAGTGACTTTCCAAGATTCACTGTATTTGTATCTTGAACCCAGGTTTTCTTATGTCATGGTTTATCATGGTGTATTATTGAAAATTACCACTTTTAAAATATTAGGTAAAATATAATTTCCTTTGGAACTATCTTGGACTTATCTTTAGGTATTTCAGGAATGTGAGCAGAGAAGATAGTATGGTCAAATTCCCATCTCCCCTCTTCATTTCATCTTCTCTATTCATAAGTTATCATTCTGGTTCAAGCCTTTATCATCTTCATCAAACTATTGTAATAGTCTCCCAGTTGGTCTCTCTGCCTCAAGCCTTTGATGTTTCTTAATTCATCCTCCACTCAGATATCAAAGAAGTATCAGATATCAAACTAATACTCCTAAAGCACATTCTTTATGACTCCTCTGCTCAAGCACTTCCCAAAGGCTCCTTCTTGTCAAATTTCTCTGGTTTTTAAAGTTCTTCACCATCTGGTTCCAACTTAATCTTTCCAGGTTGATTACACATTATTTCTCTCTAGGTAACTTACACTCTAGGAAAACTAGTTTACTCGCTGTTCCCCATATATGGAATTCCAAAAGCTGGGCAAGTAGCCCTCATGCCTTGGAACACATTCCTTCCTCAGTTCCACAGAATCCCTTTTTATTGTTCCACTCCATTTTGCCATAATTTGCCATTCTTGGCAAAGATGTTAGAGTCATTTGCCTTTTTTTTTTCTCCAGCTCTTTTAATAGAAAAAGAAACTAAGGTAAACAGGACTAAGTGAATTGCCCAGGGTCACACAGCTGAAGCCAAATTTGAATTCAAATCTTCCTGATTCTAAATCTGGCACTTTAAACCTCTCTCTTCCTTCAAAGCTCAGTTCAAGTACAAGTGCTTATAAAAAGTTTAGCCAAATCCCTCCCCATAGAGGGATATATTTGTATATATTTTGAATTTGCTCTGTTCTAGGCATGTTACTACACAAACCTCACCCCCAAACAGAATTAAACTCCTTTAAGGCAGGACTACTTTTTTTTTTTGTATTTGTAGCACCTTGTATTTGCAGCAGTATCTAGCCCATAGTAGGCACCTAGTAAATACTAAGAGAATGAATAAATAGAATCATCTGACAGATTAAGTAGTAACCAAAAAAGTAGTAACACAGATTATGACTCAGTTGTTGTTGTTTGTCCTTTATTCTCCAAGAGGATCATGACATCAGGGAATTGATGCCATGACAGTAAATTGGATTTAAGTGAGAGAGAGATGCCTTATTTTCCCCTCTAAAGCCATTTGGGTCCAGTAATAAGATATACTTCAAGATAATTGGAGATGGCTCTGGATGAAATGGGAAACTTTGTCTTTTAAACTAAAATCTTCAATAGGTCTCAGTTTGACTGAGGCTGTACCCATTCTGTGAGTTATTTATGAACACAGATATGTAGAAGCAGCATTCCATTTAGTTTTACTATTGACTAAAAGTCTCCTGGCTATAGGATAAAATGTATAGTATCCAATTTATGGAAAGAAGATTTATAGGATTACATATGCAGATTTTAATTTATGCTGGGTCTACATAAGTTAAAATTGACCAAAAAGTGTTGATATGGCATTGTAGAAAGTTGATCTGAATAATTCTGGCCAACTAAGTTCCATTTCCTCCACATATCTCCCAGTGCTTAGCACATAATAGGTACTAGATTAATATTCATTGGTTGTTTATTCATTAATAATTGACATGACAATTAATTGATGTGAAAACTAAATAATGATAACTGAAATAAATTTTTTGATGCTTTACCAAGGATATAGATCTAAGTTAATGAGAATAATTCAGGTTCATGTGACACTTTACAACAAATCTGTGAAGTAAATGGGACAAGAACAGAATGATTTGATGTGGAATGTGGAAATATGTATAGAAGAAGTGCACATATTTAACATGTATTGTATTATTTGTGGTTTGGGGGAGGTGGGGAGAAGGGTGAGAGAAAAATTTAGAACACTAGGTTTTGCAAGGCTGAATGTTGAAAACTATCTTTACATATATTTTGAAAATAAAAAAGCCATTGTTTAAAAAAAAAACTTAAAAAGAAATTAAATGACTTACCCAGGATCATAGAGCTGGTAACTATCAGAAGGGAGATGCCAAACCAATATTTTCAGATTCCATCTAAGCCCATAATCTTTCCACTATGCCATTCTTCCTTCCCACTTGGGAGAAAATACTTTATAAACCATTATATTACTGCATTAAATCCAAGGTTATCTTAGAACTAAAATTACATTCATATAAATCAAATCTTACATCATGTTCTACGAACAGAAATGCTAATGAAGTCCTCTGTAAGTTATTACTACTATACCAAGATTCAAACCACTATACTGAGCCAATAGATATTTTAATTTCCCTTTAAGTACTAACATAGTACTTTCTCTTAAATAGTACAAGTATGTTTTTGAAAAACCCAAATGGAAAAATAATGCTACCCAAACAATACCAAAAAAAATGTTTATCTAGGCTGAGACTCTTCAAGTGTAGTACCTGGTTCTCTAGCACCACTCCATGGAGTCATGCTGAAATACACTTTCTGGGGTGCTTAAAAAAAATAGAACATTAATATCTTTTCTGAGCAACACAATACTGACAAACTGAAATATATAACACTGGTTTTGCTGAGGACCAATAATATCCTAGGAGTTATACAGAATGTATCCATGTATAAGTGGTTTCTATTACTCTTCAGTAATACATTGTTTTTCTTCTGGGAATTCAGACTAGATACATTTCCTGGCAGAGGGAAAATCGTCATCTGCACTCTAGGCATCCCCTCTTGTACATTCCAAATTGGGAGAATGGCCACAAAATGAGTACTGCACCATGAAGTCTTTATGATAATGTGGGGTCTCTTCAAGTTTGTAAGGACCCACTGGAGAGATTCCTGATCAGGGAATCTCTTTCTTGTGTACTTTAATCTTCAGGCATCTACTAGAGAAAAATTAGCATCTTCTCTTTTGGTTTAAATTATAATTACATAATTTTCTGATGTGATTCCTTACCTTATTTTCATGTGTTTGCTTGAATAATTAATCACTAATATCTGTTGTTTTACTATACCCTTACATGTATAGAAGCTCTGAAGAACATGAATTTTTAAGCCCTAAAATAGTAATGTCTAACAGTTTGTTTAGAGCATATTGTGATAGTTTGCAAATGTTCAGATTTTTCCTTAAAAAAAATTGTTCAAACAGATCTAGACTCTTTCTTGAATGTGACAAGTCCAGATAACTTATATGAGATTCTTACAAACTTGCTTCCCAGCCTAGAAATCTGAACCAAACAACTGCAATCCTTAATTCTTGATTTCATTTTGAGAGTACCGACTCTGGGATCTTTGAAAAAAAAATTGCTTTTCCTTTGGTGAAGGAATTGAGAGGAAATTTTCATATTGATCTCCAGTGGAGTCACTTTATATATGAAAGTGATCCCTTCATATAATACACTTCATGTGTACTATATGTGAAAAGAATACTGGAGATCCTTTGTCCAGACCTCCATCTAGATTGCTTTATATGCTTAAATGAATTATTGGAATAGTTTAACCCAGGAAAGTTTGACTTTTCACCTAAGGGTAAGAGGTTGACTTCTAATTGACCCTATGTCCCTAGTTTCTCTAGGGAAAGCCCTGTATGCTCTAAAAGTTCTGTAGAAAATAGATTTTCCTTCAGAAGAAGGAGCCTTATTTTTTTTTTCTTTTTCATTTCTTTACGATTTCCAGATTAGAAAAAGCCTTTGATAAGCACCAATGTATGATAACTTTGTAAACATGTACTTAGTTGCTAAGATTTATTATCATGTATTTATAAAATTGGGAAAAGGTTAATTTATATATTGTTTGTGAATTTTACATGGAATTTTCTGAGATTCCTGAATACAAAGTATTAAACAAAGGAGTACCTAAATAAGGACAATTGAACATTGTTCCTTGAACATTCCCAAGTCACCAAAGACATCCAGAATTTTTGGACTTTGCCAAAAGCATTCCACAAATTTGCAGGATACAATAGTTTTCCATTCTCTTCTCCAGCTCACCTCCAGGAAACAAGCTAATAAACTAAGTGATTTGCCAATGTCACATAGCTAATGTGTCTAAAGCCAAATTTGAATTTTCAAAGATGAGTCTTCCTGAGTCTATATCCTGGCAGCCTATCCACCATGCCACTTGCCTGCTACTAAATCAATTATGAGGCCTAATAGCCAAAAAAAATCCTGCTAGACTATAATTTTGGCACTCTCTCTCAAGCATTCCTTGTATGTCATTATTTATCAAGTTTTTCCACATTTGTGGCTTCTTAATGCTTCTCTTTACTCATATAGCTACTATCTTCAATCATACTCTTAAATCAGACTGTCCTGTCTAGATTATTAGAACAGTTTCCTAGTTGGTCTTCTGCTGCACCAAGTTTTTTCCCACATTAGTTTATCTACTATGTTCTTTCCAAAGTGACATTTCTTAAGCAGAAATCTGACCATAGCATTTCCCCATATAATAAACACATCACCAATTTTAAGCAAAAATCTGAAGTTTTCTCTGTTATGATGTAAGCTCTTTTTTTCATTTATTGTAATTTTAAACTCAGAATCAACTACTAGTTGATTGAGGAAAGACAAGTACTAGTATTTGCCCCCTTATAGGTGTGTTCCCTATACTGAGCTTCATTGCTTTATCACCTTTGTATATTAAATTTAAATACAATCCATAATGATCAAATGTATACAGAGAGAGGGGAGGGGGAGAGAGAGAGAGAGAGAGAGAGAGAGAGAGAGAGAGAGAGAGAGAGAGAGAGAGAGAGTAGGAGATAGTTCTATTGTTCTTTGCTTTGGCTGGACCACATAAGGGATATTAAGTTCCAATTCTTGGTGTCAAATATTTATAAGGATTTTGGAAAATTGGTATGAGCCAAGAGAAGAATAACAAGGATGATGAGATGGTTGGAGAGCATGTTATACAAAAATTTTTGAAGAAGCTACTAATATTTAGGCTGGATAAGAGAAGATTGGGAGCTGGGAGAGAACATTATATTTATCTTCAAATATTTTAAGAACTGCCACAGAAAGAAATGGATAAAATTTATTCTTCTTGGCCTTGGGAAACAGAACTAGAAGTAATTGGTATAAATTGAAGTGAGCTAGATTTAGGTTTAAGATAAAGGAGCAATTTCTACAACTATTAGAGAATGCAATAAAGTACTTCAGTGAGTTTTTCTTGATTGAAATTTTTTCAAGGAATGATAGAAGACTAGCTGTGATAATGTGGAGATATTCTTGATTGGTATTTGCTAGACTTGTTGATCTCTGAGATGCCTTCCAACTCTTAGATTCTGGGATGTATAAATGTGTGACCAGAAAGAAATTACCAGTTGGATAAAGCCATTGGGAGTGAGAAAGAAACAATCATTATTAAGTGTTTTCTCTGTGCTAGGCTTTATGCTAAGTGCTTTACAAATATTACTTCACTTGATCTTCACAACAACTCTGAAAAACAGGTATTATTATTCCTATGGTACAGTTGTGGAAACTGAGGCAGACAGCAGTTGGATGACTTGGCCAAACTAATACAACTAATGTCTGTTGCCAGGTTTGAATTCGGGTTGTCCTGTCTACACACCTAGCCTTCTAGCTACTATGACACCTATCTTCTTTTTTGATTGGCGGTATCTCATATCAATATAATGTAGGGATTTGGAAAATGAAGAAATGCAACTCTCTTTACTAGCTCTATCTCTCTAACTCATAAGACAGAGGCAGAAGCTTGTTATATTTCAATAGTCATATCACACAGCAAATGGTCATTGTCAGCAACAATATATCTCTGGCCATGGTGCTGAAACATTTGACCCAATGACTAAATAAAAGGGTGAACAGGGCTCCAAAACCACTGCCAAGAATTTGATGTGTGCAAATAAATTTATTGCAATTAAAATTAACAAATCTCAATTTATTCTCTATTAAATCACAAGGCATTACTACTTCAGTTATTGGAAAACCTGCATTGACCTCTCCATTCTGTTGAATTAAAAGAATAACCTGTGCATCTTTAATGAGCATATAATTCATTAGAAGAAAATCCTTCAATTCTTATAAAACTATTTTTGTGATTAAATATGCTTTAAGGAGAAAATAACACTTAAGAGCTGACAGAATAGTTTCATAAAACTCAGATCTTGACATTTTTTAAACATTCTATTTAAAATAATTTATATGGAAATGGATTTTCAGAAGAAACAAATTAGAGCATACTAGAAATTGACCAATTCCATAATTAAATATAACAAAACATTTATTAAATAGCTACTGTATTGGCAGAAACTAGGCATGGACCCACATTTAACACCACATACTAAGATAAGATCAAAATGGGTCCAAGATTTAGGCATAAAGAACGAAATCATAAATAAATTAAAGGAACATAGGATAGTTTACCTCTCAGACTTGTGGAGGAGGAAGGAATATGTGTCCAAAGGAGAAATAGAGACCATTATTGATCACAAAATAGAAAATTTTGATTACACCAAGTTAAAAAGTTTCTGCACAAACAAAACTAATGCAAACAAGATTAGAAGGGAAGTAACAAATTGGGAAAACATTTTTACAGTTAAAGATTCTGATAAAGGGCTCATCTCCAAAATATACAGAGAATTGACTTTAATTTATAAGAAATCAAGCCATTCTCCAACTGATAAATGGTCAAAGGATATGAACAGATAATTTTCAGATGATGAAATTAAAACTATTTCCACTCATATGAAAGAGTGTTCCAAATCACTATTGATCAGAGAAATGCAAATTAAGACAACTCTGAGATATCATTACACACCTGTCAAATTGGCTAACATGACAGGAACAAATAACAATGAATGTCGGAGGGGCTGTGGGAAAACTGGGACATTGATCCATTGTTGGTGGAGTTGTGAAAGAATCCAACCATTCTGGAGAGCAATCTGGAATTATGCCCAAAAAGTTATCAAAATGTGCATACCCTTTGACCCAGCAGTGCTACTACTGGGCTTACATCCCAAGGAAATACTAAAGAAGGGAAAGGGACCTGTATGTGCTAAAATGTTTGTGGCAGCCCTTTTTGTAGTGGCTAGAAACTGGAAAATAAATGTCCATCAATTGGAGAATGGTTGGATAAATTATTGTATATGAATGTTATGGAATATTATTGTTCTGTAAGAAATGACCAACAGGAGGAATACAGAGAGGCTTGGAGAGACTTACATCAACTGATGCTGAGTGAAACGAGCAGAACTAGGAGATCATTATACACTTCAACAATGATACTATATGAGGATGTATTCTGATGGAAAAGGATATCTTCAACATAGAGAAGAGCTAATCCAATTCCAATTGATCATTGATGGACAGAATCAGCTACACCCAGAAAAGGAACACTGGGAAATGAGTGTAAACTGTGAGCATTTTGTTTGTTTGTTTGTTTGTTTGTTTTTCTTCCCAGATTATTTTTACCTTCGGAATACTCTATGCTTATTCTTTGTTTATTAATTTTAAAAAGCATTTTAATAGAACAAAATGCCAGCTTAAATATGTCTTCATGCATATGCTAAAATCATAACAAACCATTTAAAAGAAATAAAAAGAGATAATTTCTTTGGTCAATACTTTGACTATAAATATCTAGTGAGGCATAAAACAGGGAAATATTCCCACTGAAAGTGTGCATGATTATCATGTGGGACAAAATCATGCCAAGTGCAGAATTTAAATGGAACAAATATTTCCTATAGGTTATAAAATCATCTAGATACTCCTATTTGAAAATGTTATTGTTCATTGCATTTAACCATATAACATTGCAATCTCCTAAATAAGATTAACAAAAATTCAAAAGAATTTGATCCAATGCCACAAAGAAAATCTCAAATGGATAAAGAATACCCTTAGTCCTATCCAATGACTCCAAAGGCTGTGTTATATTAGAGAGCTATGAATTTTATTAGATGTGATATAAATTGCATGCACTACATTTATATTTGCAATTGCATATGTGTGCAAGAGTTTTCCAACTCTCCTGTAGTGTTACCATGCTAAATGTTCATTTGGCTATGATTCCCATCAGAAAAGTAATACTGGGCTATGGGAAGGCATACTAAAAATAAAAAAGAGAGGATCTGCTAGAGGGCATAAAGGAAATGAGATGGCCAGGAATTATGATAAAGGATTGAACCTTGGCATAATAAGACAAAAATTCACCTATTAGAGTCAGGGGAATCTGGGAGCAGAGTCCAAAGTTTAGGTGGAGAAGTAGATAAATCCAGATAGACAATAATTTGGATCAAAACTGAATGGAAAGAAGAGAGCAGGTTAAATCACCTTTAGGAAATTGCACCATATATGAATGTTATGGAATATTATTGCTCTGTGAGAAACGACCAGCAGGATGAATACCAAGAGGCTTGGAGAGACTTATATGAACTGATGCTGAGTGAGATGAGCAGTACCAAGAGATCACTATGCACTTCAACAATGATACTATATAAAGATATATTCTGATTGAAGTGGATATCTTCAACATAGAGGTGATCTAATTCAGTTCCAGTTGATCAATGATGGACAGAAACAGCTATACCCAGAGAAGGAACACTGGGAATTGAGTGTAAACTGTTTGCACTATTGTCTTTCTACGCAGGTTACTTATACCTTCGGAATCCAATTCTTATCTTGCAACAAGAAATTTGGTTTTACACACATATGTTGTATCTAGGATATACTGTAACACATTTAACATGTATAGGATTGCCTGCCATCTAGGGTAGGGAATAGAGAGAGAGAGGGGAAAATTTGGAAAAGTGAATACAAGGGAGGGATAATGTAAAAAATATTACCCATGCATATGTACTGTCAAAAAATATATAATTATAAAATTAATTTTTTTTTAAAAAAGGAAATTGCACCATGTTTTTCATGGCCTCAGGCTTCTCACTGAAACAAAGGTACATGTTTAAATACTGATATTCTTCTAGTAATACTAAGTACCGGCAGATTGTAGAAAATCACAACTTCCAAATAACTAAAGTTGTACATATTCTGAAAGATATTGGAAGATACATGATGATTTTGAATAGATTATAGTATATCAAAAATGAAGAATTATGCACCCAAAGCAGAAACTTACATCTCATTCTTAAACATTGCCTTGCTAACCATCTGCTCATTTCTGAAATCCACACATAAAGAACAGAAAGATATGGATCAGATATTGTGAAGGAGTAGTAATGGTGAAATTGGATGCTCCAATCATATTCATGAAATATAAGGTGTCTATAGGAAAGTCCCTAGTATATTTGGCAGATTTCCTTTGGAAAAATTATTAAAGAGTATGGATGAGTCACACAGAATGTAAAGAGTTACAATCAATATAATTGAAGAAAGTCACCACATCAGAAAGATCATAGATCTACCAGAGTTTTTAAGAATTCACTTTTGACTATTTCCTTTGAGCTCTCAGCTTATAGCACTGTACCACTCTTTAAAAAAAAAAAACTGTTATATTATTTTATCTTTTGTCCATTTATATAGCAGAAAAAATTTAGCATTCATTTTTATAATATTTTGTGTTATAATTTTTTCTCCCTTCTCTCTTTCCTCCTTTTTCTGAAGATAGTAGGCAGTTTGATATAATTTATACATATGCCATCAAGGAATGCACCTCATCATCAAATTATCTGTCAAATGTCCACTGGGACAGCTCATAATTGTCTAGCACTCATTGTTGACAACTCATTTTCACAAAGAAGAGTCATTGGTTGACTAGTGAATATGCTTTAAACAAATCAGTAAAAAAATATAAGCCCAGGAAACAATTATGAGTTTTCCTGAAACTAAACCATGAAATTTTTAGGCTAGATGCTAGGGAAGTACCTATAAGGTGAAAATAACCAAGTAAAAGGTCAATGTAGCTTAATGTTCAAGGAAAGACTTTTAAGGACCTCGACACTAAAGTATCTTTCCATTTGGTATATACAGAATCAGAGCAGTGACTTAAGGAAGCTATAGGCTATTACAAAAAAAAAAAAAAAAAAGATAGAGATTGTAATCTGAGTTCTCTCTACCATAAATAAAATGAAGAAGCACATTCCATCAGAAGTAGTTAAAATCTAAACATAAACTGAGCAAGAAATTATGGTCAACAAAGGGCAGAATGGGCAAGAAAGATCTTTCCTTAGCCTTCAGGCCTATTTAGAAACTTGTATTCTTTACATCTTTTTTCTACTCTTGTTTTGTTTTGTTTATCTCAATTTGTTGGAAGACTACAACTTTAATCTTAAAGGCCCTTGTAAATTTGACAATGAAAAAAGATAAAGTGACTCTAATCTTAGGGCACTATAGAAAAAATATTATAGAAAAAGACCTTTCCACATCATGAGGGTGGTGGTGTTAGAGGCAGAGTATCCTCTCTTTCACCACCCATCTGGAAAATTCATGTACAGTTTTTTGGCCCAGAAAAGAAGTTTAAATTATTATGGTATTTAGAGACAAAATGTGTTGATATTATGCAATACTGTACATATGTTTTATGCATTTCTGATTTTCTAAACATTTTCTTTGTCATCTGCTGACCTCCACATATCTTACAACTTTTGCAAAACTTCCCCTCCCAAATCCCCTTTTAATTTCTTATGCTGATCTGCAATATATCAAAATCATAATAAGGAAAGTTGCAATGTAGGAGGGATAACTGTATTGTACTCCTACTGATCAGGTACAGTGGTTACATAAACCATTCCAGCTCTGAAGTTAGCTAATAGGGTCCTAGAACAGAGAGGTCAAAGTTCATCAGTGAATGCTAAATCTCCTTACTAGATGGATATTCCATCACAATACATAAAACTACTGTGTCTGTATGTTCATATTGCATGTTTTATTGATTACAACACAAAACTCAGTATGTTAAACACTTATGTGTTTATTTAACCTTAGTTTGTTATTAAAAATAGAATGACAAAAAATAATAATATAGGTAATATTAGTCCCGAGTCTTGAAAATTATCTGAATTGTTTGGTGTATTTAGACAACTCGCTTCATTTCTGCCTTGATTTCTTAAGGTTTGTGACCTTACAGAGATATCTATATTGATTAATAATTAAGAGTTCCTTTGAAAATATAAAGCATTATAGAAATACTGATTAGTCATTTATTTTTAACTGTGTGACTCAGAATTGGAAGGTTTCCAATATGTCTCATTATTCTTGGTTGATTGATTTTCACCAATCAGGTCAAGTGAAAAATATAAGTAGACATAGGCTTTTAGAGCTGGAAGGAACCCAACCCAACTCTCATTTTTTTCAGATGAAGAAAGTGACAACTAAAGACTTTCTCAAAGTCAGATATCTAGTCAAAAGCAGAAATTTAGTTAGCACCCAGATTTCCTGGCTGTAGGTTTGGAATAGAATAATTCACACCCACTAGAGCCAGCAAAACAAATTCTCATTTTACTGAGTTCTACCAGTGAAAAAAACATATTTATTTAATTTTTTTTCATTTGGCATCATGGTTTAAAACAATATGAATTTGAAGGCTGAAAACTAGGGTTTTAATCCAAGGTCTATCAATCACTGACTATGTAACCTTGGGCAAGTAATTTAGGCTGTCTTAATACCTATAGTATCTACTTCACAGAATTCTTGAGGGCAAAGTTCTTTGTGTACCTTAAAAATGGTATTTACATATGTTAATTTTTTGTTTTTTTTTTTAACAAATTTTTCATAACTAATCTATTGTCAAGAAAATCAGTTTTTCTATAGACCAATTTCCTTAATGAATATTGATGCTAAAATCTTAAATAAGATATTAGCAAAAAGACTTCAGAAAATCATCCCCAGGATAATACATTATGATCAAGTAGGATTTATACCAGGAATGCAGGGATGGCTTAATATTAGGAAAACTATTAGTATAATTGACCATATTAATAATCAAATTAATGAAAACCAAATGATCATCTCAATAGATGCAGAAAAAGCATTTGATAAAATCCAACATTCATTCCTACTAAAAATGCTTGAGAGTATAGGAATAAATAGACTATTCCTTAGAATAGTCAGGAGCATATATTTAAGACCGTCAGTAAGCATAATATTTAATGGAGATAAACTGGAACCTTTCCCAGTAAGATCAGGAGTGAAACAAGGTTGCCCACTATCACCATTACTATTCAATATTGTTTTAGAAATGCTAGTCTTGGCAATAAGAGTTGAGAAAGAGATTAAAGAAATAAGAGTAGGTAACGAGGAAATCAAACTGTCACTCTTTGCAGATGATATGATGGTATACTTAGAAAACCCCAGAGATTCTAATAAAAAGTTATTAGAAATAATTCACAACTTTAGCAAAGCTGCTGGATTCAAAATAAATCCACATAAATCCTCAGCATTTTTATACATCACCAACAAAATGCAACAGCAAGAGATACAAAGAGAAATTCCATTCCAAACAAATGTCGAGAGTATAAAATATTTGGGAATCCATCTACCAAAGAAAAGTCAGGAATTATATGAGCAAAATTACAAAACACTTGCCACAAAAATAAAGTCAGATTTAAATAATTGGAAAGACATTCAGTGCTCATGGATAGGCCAAGCGAATATAATAAAGATGACAATACTCCCCAAACTAATCTATTTATTTAGTGCTATACCAATCAGACTCCCAAGAAACTATTTTAATGACCTAGAAAAAATAACAACAAAATTCATATGGAAGAATAAAAGGTCAAGAATTTCAAGGGAATTAATGAAAAAAAAGTCAGATGAAGGTGGTCTAGGTGTACCTGATCTAAAGCTACGTTATATAGCAGCAGTCACCAAAACCATTTGGTATTGGCTAAGAAATAGACCAGTCGATCAGTGGAACAGATTAGGTACAAAGGACAAAAAAGGGTACAACTATAGCAATCTAGTGTTTGACAAACCCAAAGATACCAACATTTGGGATAAAAATTCATTATTTGAAAAAAAAACTGTTGGGAAAAATGGAAATTAGTATGGCAGAAATTAAATATGGATCCACACTTAACACCATATACCAAGATAAGATCAAAATGGGTCCATGATTTAGGCATAAAGAATGAGATCATAAATAGATTAGAAGAACAGAGGATAGTCTACCTCAGACCTGTGGAGGAGGAAGGAATTTGTGACCAGAGGAGAACTAGAGATCATTATTGATCACAAAATAGAAGGTTTTGATTACATCACACTAAAAAGTTTCTATACAAAAAACACTAATGCAAACAAGATTAGAAGGGAGTAACAAATTGGGAAAATATTTTTACAGTTAAAGGGTCTGATAAAGATCTCATTTCCAAAATATATAGAGAACTGACCCTAATTTATAAGAAATCAAACCATTCTCCAATTGATAAATGGTCAAAGGATGTGAACAGACAATTATCAGATGATGATATTGAAATTATATCCACTCATGTGAAAGAGTGTTCCAAATCACTACTGATCAGATAAATGCAAATTAAGACAACTCTGAGATACCACTACACACTTGTCAGATTGGCTAAGATGACAGGAACAAATAATGATGAATGATGGAAGGGATGTGGGAAAACTGGGACACTAATACATTGTTGGTGGAGTTGTGAAAGAATCCAGCCATTCTGGAGAGCAATTTGGAACTATGCCCAACAAGTTATCAAACTGTGCATACCCTTTGATCCAGCAGCTACTACTGGGCTTATATCCCAAAGAAATACTAAAGAGGGGAAAGGGACCTGTATGTGCCAAAATGTTTGTGGTAGCCCTTTTCATAGTGGCTAGAAGCTGGAAGATGAATGGATGTCCATCAATTGGAGAATGGTTGGGTAAATTATGGTATATGAAGGTTATGGAATATTACTGCTCTGTAAGAAATGACCAGCAGGATGAATTCAGAAAGGTTTGGAGAGACTTACATGAACTAATGCTGAGTGAAATGAGCAGAACCAGAAGATCACTATACACTTCAACAACAATACTGTATGAAGATATATTCTGATGGAAGTGAATCTTCAAACATAAAGTATAGTATAGTGTATGTTCAACATAAAGAAGATCCAACTCACTTCCAGTTGATCAATGATGGACAGAAACAACTACACCCAGAGAAGGAACACTGGGAATTGAATGTAAACTGTTAGCACTACTGTCTATCTACCCAGGTTACTTATACCTTCGGAATCCAATACTTAACGTGCAACAAGAAATTTGGATTTACACACATATATTGTATCTAGGTTATACTGTAACACATGTAAAATGTATGGGATTGCCTATCATCAAGAGGAAGGAGTAGAGGGAGGGAGGGGAAATTTTGGAAAAATGAATACAAGGGATAATGTTATAAAAAAAATTACTCATGCATATATACTGTCAAAAATTTATAATTATAAAATTAATTTTAAAAAAAAGAAAGAAAATCAGTTTTTGGTTTGTATATTCTATCCAAATAATTTTCATTTAAATTTTAAACTTCTAACAAGATTTTTTTCAATCTCATCATTTCCTTTTTAAAAATAAAATCATTGAATTATGTACTACTATCCTTATATTTAAAATGTCTTTCTTAGTCTTTCTCTTATTTTATTTCCCATTGATAGAATGAATTTAATTTTGTATGGTATGTACAAGATGTAGTTTTTTGCTATAGGAGACCACATCTTTTAAAAATTACATAACTGACAAAATAGTATAGATAGCTATTATGGGCCAGAACTCTGAACTTGAAACAAAGGATTCTTACAAGATACTAAGTCAGTGGAATCTGATGGAGACAATAGTTATCTAATTTAGCATGGTTCCATATGATTGATTTAATCCTACAAGGAGATGTTATGGGCCAGAACTTGAAACAAGGTACTAAGTGGAACTGAGGAGACAATTGTTAAATCTAGTTTAGCACTGATTTAATCCTACAACAAATAATGGTTTCCTAGTGATATAATGATTGGTGTACACAGTGTGGAGCATAAAAGGAAAAGCTCCCAGGGCCAGAAAGGACAAGAGCACTAGAAACTCTTGAAGACTGAGACAGATTCATTCCATCTTACACCTTCGTTGTGTCTGGAGGCTGAAGCACAAACTCTTGGAAGTTGGGGAGATAATTACTGAACTGAAACGACGGCTGCTCCAGAGAGCCCAAGCAAACCTCAAAAAGAGAACATTACACTTTAGAGAAGAATATTATAGATACCATATACTCATACATATCATTTGCTTATTATTTTTAAAAATGCATCTGGTCCAATAAAGGAAAATGCCTACTTACTGGAACTTCTCAACATGCAATATGTTCATATCTTCAGGATTTTTTGATAGGACTAATCATATTTTTTCTTATTAATATTAATATGTAGTAAAGTATGGAAATGTGAAGTATGTTTTCCAAAGGTAGCTATTCTTTGTTCTCAAAGGGGACATTAGAAAGGTGATGCCATGACTTGCAAATGAATTGGATTTAAGCAAGGGAGGGCTGTAAAAAGTCACCAGTCTTACTTTCTTCCCCAAAGCCATCTGTGTCTATTGACAAGATACAGATCAGGATGAATGCTTATGACACTAAATGAAAGGTAGTTAACAATGTCATGAAGAGTGTCCTATATAAATTGCAAATGAAAAGGAGATTTTCTATGGATAGCAATTATACAGATGATTCTATTTGTGGAAGGCACTTTACTGATTCCACCAAATCCCTGAGCAGTACTTGCCTCATTAATGAGATTAATAGCAGATCAAAAGAGAAAGATCATCATCTCCAGTGAAAAAACTAAGTGGGTGAAAAAATGTTACCCAGATTGTGACATGCAATTTGCATATAAAGTTTTGAGTTAATACTTTGCTTCATATACACTGTACTAGCAATCTAGATGCATAATGATCAAGACCTAGAATTCAATAGGTTGAAGTAAACAGTCTGGATTGAATTTGAATATAGATGGAGCAATTTCAAAAGGCTCAACATTTTGCTGGTTATCATTGTACATGTTTTTGTTTGTTTTTTTTTCAAAGCTCATATTTTTAACAATAACATTCTTCTACTGATACTATATGGCTCTACATCATGAGGTATGATTTCTAGAAAGCCAAAATTTTGGATTAGCCAAATGAAAATTGAAAAATGCATAGCATGTATTGGAATATACATCTACCTACTTAGGATGCAATACATTATCACTGATTATAAGCATTTGATGTTTAATAAAGGACCTCATCTTGTGGCATGTGTAATTAGAAAAGGAAATAGATCTAGTTTAAGTGATAACAGAGAGCCCAAATATTGTATACACAAAATATCAAAAGTGGGAAAGAAAGATTTCCAGTGCATTGGGTGCTTGATTACTCTAACAAGCAAGAAAAGAAGAAGAATCATCTAGAAAGAAATGAAACAAATGGATTGTGATCTGTAAGAAATAACAAAATAACCATACCTACAAGTTTTTGAATGACCTGAAGCCAGAAACATTTACTCCTGGCCACTAATGTTCTTTCTTCTTCCAAACATTAGTTTTGTTCCTTCTTTACATTGTCTTAACACTTTGACTTAGTCCCAAACATGAAGTCACAGAATAATAAAAATAATAGCAATAACTCTTACTTATGTAGCATTTGAAGATTTCCAAGGATTTTTCTGTGAAATCTGTGGCCTCAAACTGTAGCTCTAAGTTTATTTGGAACAGGTTCAATCTTGGGGAACTTCACACAAAGAAAAAAAAATTTTTATAGAAATTTACTTACTTCTAGGTCTCTACAGCAAAGTCAGAGAAGCCTCACTATGTTACAAGCACTCTGGCTCATATTACAATAAACATAGGTCAAGCTTTATTTCATCTCAGAGAAAACATAAAACAAAGAAGATTTGCAACCAGATTCAAAAATAGTCAAAACTCTTTTTCCCTCTGTTGGTTTCCATCTTCTACAAAGAGTACCGTAGATTTGATGCTACCCTACTATGGCTCTCCCCTCAAATATAATGCAGAAATTCCTAACAGCTAAACTACTTAATTCTCTCCCACTAAAAATATCTCTTTCGACTAAAAATCAAACATTGTTCAAGTGATGGAACTAAAGTTTGGATTTTGAAGAAACTATCAATTGAATAATAATTATTGGGAAAAATTATGTTGAGCTGATGAATATAGTGTTCTGTTAATAATAGTTTCATAGCTTCATTGTCTACTTCAGGCTTTCCCATATCCAGATGAATATGGGATGACACTAAATTTCAATTATATGCATTCATATAGATAATACACTTACCATAGGAATATAAAATACTTTGCTAAAGAGATGTGATTCCTCTACATTCCATCAAATAATTCAACTCATTCCTTTCTGATAACTGCTAGCCTTTTAGTAAATCTGTTGCACATCCAGCCTAGATCTTTACAGTCTTTCACAGAATAACAACTATCTATTCATAAGGAAATTTCTATGATGTGCCTCTTATCTTACGCTGTCTATAATGTGGCACATTGTCCTGGACTTGTTCATAGCTGATATTTCTTTCTGTATTTCATGGACTTAACTTCTCTAACTAACTCAAGTATTATTTTAAATTCCCCCCTCAATTAATCACCTTTATATAATTATTATATTTCTGTGGGAGCAGAGCCAAGATTATGGAGTAAGTCAGCAAATAGGTTGAACTCCCAACCTTCCCCTCCAAACCCCTTTAAAATGTGTCAAATTGAATTCTTAAGTGACATGGCCAACAAAAGGTCAGGGTAAAACATTTTTTCCAGCCCAAGACAACTTAAGAGTTTGGCATAAGAGATCTGTAACATGGGAGTAAGGACCAGCCACCAGAACTTAGGATGGTGCAGCAGCAATGGGCAGTGAAAGCAGCAGCAACAATTTCAAAAACTTTCATCCCACAAAAAGTAAAGGATTGGTGAAAAAAAAAATTTTTTAGGAGACCCTGAGCTAACACTAAGCACAGGACATGTTTCTATTTGGCAATTTTATCTCCTATACACATTTCTGGGTCCCATTTCCAGGGTGGAAAAGAGTTCAAGATCAATCACAAGGAACCAAGGTCCTTGGTCACAGTTCTAGAACAGAAAGAAGAGCTAGCACTTGTAGCTTCAGGAAAACAGGGGCCTTCCTAGAGCACAGAACAGGACCAAACCTTGCCCCAGAACCCACTACCATGAAAGCACCCAAAACTTTCAGACCCCTAGAAGTAGCTCTGAAAGCAGTAGCATGAAAAAGCCTGATGCTTGAAAAAATGCCTCTTCAACCTCACGTAAGAAGAGTTTATTTTTAATCTAAAGTTCAAAGGCAAGAAATAGACTGGGAAAATGAGCAATAATAACCAAAAAATTATAATAACTATAAAAGTATAAAAACCCACTATAGGGAATAGACACAAACTCAAAAGCTTTCAATATGAAAATAGTTACAAGCAAAAGAGTTAAAGAAAAAAATTTAAAACTGACAAAGGAAAAATTAGGAAATGAATGAGAATGACAAAAAAAATTAAAACTTTGGTAGAAGAGGCAATTTTAGTAAATAGTAAATAAAATAAAAGCTTAAAAAAATAAAATTGATCAAATGGTTAAAAAAAAAAGCATAAAAATTCACTGAATAAAAGAACTACCTTAAAAGGAGAATTGGCTGGATGGAAAGGGAGGTACAAATTCCTACTGAAGAAAATAATTCCTTAAAAAATTAGAATCGGGCAAATGGAAGTTTATGGAAGCAAATGAGGCAAATGGAAGCATGAGACATTAAGAAACAATAAAATAAAGTCGAAAGAATGGAAAAAAAGAAGATAGAAAATATCTTTAAAATGACTACTAATCAAGGAGAGAGAAATTATTTGAGAACTATTGATTTTTGTTTAAAAAAAAGACCTAGAAACCATATTTCAAAAAATTATAAAGAAAAACTATCCTATTGTCTTAGATCTGGAGAGTAAAATAGAAATGAAAAAAAAATCCACTAATCACTGGAATCCCTAAAAGATCTCAAAGTTAAAAGATTCAGAAATATAATTACCAAAATCCATAGCTGCAAGATCTAGGAGAAAATATTACAAGCAGACAGAAAGAAATTATTCAGCTATCATGAAGATATAGTAAAGATCACATTCGGTTTAACAGCTTCCATGTAAAAATAATGAAAGGTTTGAAACATAACAATCCAGAAAAGGAAGGAACTAGAATTACAACCAATAATAACTCATTCAGAAAAACTGAGTCTAATCCTTCAAGGTGGGGAAATAAATATTTATGAAATAGAAGACTTCCAAGTATTCCTGATGAAATTGACAGAGCTGGAATAGAAAATTTGACATTCAAGCACAAGACTCAAGAGTAATAGAAAAATAAAAAATATGAAAGATAATTCATAAGAGATGATATTATCCAAAAGAAAATTAAGAAAGGGGATAAGAGAAGGGAGAGGAGGTGATAAGAAAGAAATTGTATTAAGAGAGACAGTGGTCAAAAGCAAAACAGATTTCACACACAGAGACAAAAACAGGAACAGAGAAACAGAGAGAAGGGGGGAGGAGAGAGGGAGAAGAGGGAACAGAACAAAAATAGGATGAAGAAAATGCACAGTTAGTAATCATAACCATAAATGTGAATGGGACAAGCCAACCGATTAAATGAAATTGGGTTGCAGAATGGATTAGAAAACTGAATTCAATATATTATATACAAGAAATATACTTGAAATAGAAAGACACATATGCAATTAAAATAAAGGGCTAGAACAGAATCTATAATGTTTCAGCTGAGATTTTAAAAATACAGGGATAGCAATCATGATCTTAAACACAGAAAAAGTAAGTATAGACCAAATATTAAAAATATAATCAGGGAAACTATGTTTTAGAAAGGTTGTTGTGTACTACTTTCTGGAGCCCCCAAGTTGGGGTGACAAAACGTACTATAGTTTCTAAATCCCCCACACCAGGGTGATTAAAATATCCTGCTTTCTAGAGCCCCCAAGCTGGAGTGACAAAACATACTGTTGCTTTCTAGACCTCCCACACTAGAGTGATTAAAATATACCTTCCTAAAAGAGAAGTGATGAGGATGGTGGAAAAATGGAGTCCATTTATTTTAAGGGCTTTCCCCTTTTTATAACGTAACAAAAACAACACTGAGAACATGGACCATATAAACAACTTGCTGTTGTACATAGTTTGCTACCTGGTATCACTCTGCCACCTGATATCATTGTTTCAATCTCAACACAGGTTGTCACCGCCCCCTGACTTCCAGGAGCCCTTAAATGAGATGGGGAGTCAAAACAGACATTGTTAGTCAGGTTCCCTCTGGGCTGGAGAGTCTTATACCTTACCCAGAGTTTCCCCACTGACTATGACCCTCTACAAAAGGTACCATAAACAGTGAGGTAATATCAAACTTTTTAGAGTAAGTTACTCTAATAAAAAGATGTTATGACTTGATTTTTCTTGCTTTTCTTGTGATATGGCTAATGTGAAAATTTTTGCATGATTTCACATGTATAATTAATGTCATGTTACTTGCCCTCTATGGATGGGGAAGGGGTTGAAAAGAGAGTAAGAATTTGGAATTTAAATTTTTTAAAAAACAAAAGTGTTAAAAAAAAATAAGTTTGCAACTAACAATATGGTAGATGATCAGAGTATAAAAATTTGCTAATCCAAAATGAAAATGAAATGAAAATTCTATTAAAAAAGAGTAAAGAAAGATGAATTCAAACAAATTTTCCATATTTCTGAGTATTTTTGAGAAGTTTGCAAGTTTTCAGATATTGTCTTATATTTTAATTTTGTTAGGTATTTTTAAGTTGTCAACTGAGTTGACAAAACACAATCCATATTGTATCTCTTATCATCCCAATGTGGATTATTCTACTCCCCTAATTTTTTTTTTCCTTTGTTCTCTCAGATGTAGTTAGTTTGCACAATAATATAGAGCACTTGACTTGACTTTGAGCAAGTCACTTATGCTTTAACTGTCTTAGTTTGTTCAACCATAAAATGAGTGATAATATCATCTACTTACTTTGATTTGTGAGAATCAAATGAGATAATATGTGTAAAGCATTTAGCATAATGTCTGCCATTTAGTATGTATTTATAATAAGTACTTGTTGTTTTCCCTCATTCACACTTAAGACTTTGTAATAACCTCAGATCCCAAATAGAATCTATTCCAAACAAAAATATTTCTTATGAATTTCAACATCCCTAAAATGAAAGCATTTTCAAGTACCAAGTACTGGGTAGTAGCTGAAATTACCAAGGGTAATTCACTAACTGACCAAACAAATAAGCAAAGCCTCAAAACAAAGTTCCAAAGTGAGAGTGATATGTTCACCATGTATCAGCAAACTGTCAGTGATATATAGCAATAGTATTCCACTTGCACATGGGCAATTCAATAACTGTCCTATTACCACAATAAATTAACATCCATTTAGGGGTGCAATTTGATCAAGCATGAAGGGAAAAGGAGAAAAGAATCATAATAGAACTAAAATTAAAATAGTGTTCATAACAAAATAAAATAAGAGGGAAAAAAGTGTATTTTAAAAGTAAATGAAGTTTTAAAATCTAGAAAATAAAAAATTAACAAACATTTTTATCAATATATTTTCCTCAAGTGAACAAAAATGATAAAGTACATTCACTTTTAAAATCAACCATAAAGGAAAGAATAAAATGATATATAATTGGGGCAGCTAGGTGGGGCAGCAATGGATAGAACACCAGCCTTGAATTCAGGAGGATCCCAGTTCAAATCTAGTCTCAAGACACTTAACACTTCCTAGCTGTGTGACCCTGGGCAAGTCACTTAACCCCAGCCTCAGGGGAAAAAAAATTAATAAAATAAAAATAAAATGATATATAATCATAAAAATAATTGAGAAAAAATTAAGTTTTTTTTTTGTTTGTTTTACAGATATCTTCAATGCATGTAACAATAATGCAGTGTTTAAAAGGAAACAGGAAGAGAAGTAAAATGGCACCTAAATTTTCAAAGCAGAAGAAAAGCAATTAAAAAAAAAAAATCCCCCAAATGAGCTTTTTGTTTGTTACCAGTAGGCTGTGCTGTCTGGCAAAACTGACTGTATCAGTGTTCCCATAGCCCACACCTTTGGAATATAGGCATGTTTATTCTGCACCAATTTCTCCCTATGTTAGCAGAGGACCAGTATTTTTCCTTAACCAATGAGGATAGACCATATTCAAAATAAAAGGCATAATGAGAAGAGTTAATTTTCGTGATGCTACTTGCCTCTATGAAAAGTTCTTACTTTTATTGTCTTCTTATATCTATGGAAGTCTATTTATTCATGACTCAATAGCCTAAGGGAATGGTTTGAATTTCTGCTACTGAGGAAATTATGTCATTAACAAAAAATCAAAACCCATATGATACTCTTTTATAGGGTTCCAATTTCTATTAGGGCACAGGAACCCTCCTCTCTGCTGCCTCAATAATTCAGGCAGCAAGACTATTTTCTGTCTCTCTCTTTCTGTATCAATACCATTAGTTATTCACTGAGTCTTTTCCTTGCTTACTCACAGAGCAGTGGTGACCTGTTGTAATTTCACAGCAAGGGGAAGACAGCTTTTAAGTTGTTGGTTTTTTTTTTTTTAAGTTAAAAAAATAAATATTTCTTAAAGTAAATACCTGTGAACTACAACCATTGAAAACTGGAATATTAAATCCTTGTGGCAATTTGGAAACAATTTGATGGCAGACTAAAAAAAATTTAAGAACATATTGTGCTAGGAGCAGAATAATATAATTGCTACATGAGTAACAAAACTGTTATGCACATGTTCATGATAGTTCTAATCATTATAGAAACAAGTCTATGCTTCAAGCATTCAAGTGCCACTGAGAAAAAATATATTTGTAACATAATTGGGCTGTTATTTACAATGTTAGGCACTGTTAAAGAACTTTTATCATGAAACTTTTGGATCATTTCTTCAAATCCTCTTGTACTATATTACTTATACAATCTGCTACCTCAGATTCTGTCTACATACAAAAATAGGGGGGAAAATGGAATGAAGAAAGTTAAGACTTCTCCTATTTACATGCAGAATCCCTTCACAGTGATGTTCAAAGATTAATTGAACCTCTGAAAGTAGGATACAAGCAAAGTTTAACTTTTTCTTTCATGTGTGTTTTTATCCCAACACTAAAAGAAATTCCAAATCAAATTTAAATAGGCATTAAAATATTTATTCCTATTGTCAGGTTGTAATGGACTTCTTGGATAAGGCTTGGGTGGTGATACATTAAATAGAATTCAATCTTAAAATGCCCTGCTTTCTGATTCTGGTAAAAATTATTGAGCTTTTACCTAAATCATATGCTTGATCTCAATTGCCATTTAGATTCACAAAGTAAAGAAGTGACATGATTTAAAAAAAAAAAACTATCAAGTACTTTGCATCAGCTGGCAAGACTTGAAAGAGTGTAGCATCTGGGGAAAATTCAACATGCAATTGTAACTGTCTTGGAGTTTAGAAAAAACCGTTGGCTAAGCAACCAGCTATTTAAATTACTGAAAGCTGGCAATTAAAAATAATCCTCTAGGCTGATAATTAAAGGGCCATTTGAAGTAGTACAATGGGCAGAAGGTGATTCAAGAGATTCTAGGAGTGTTTTGCTTTATATGGGCTGGTCCACTCCTTTTTGGAGGTTGGGAATACTGGTATAAAAGAGTATGGAACAATGCATATAATATTAGATTGTTTTGGTATATTGATTGGTTTTTATAATTGTTTTCTCTTTTTTTCTCTTTTAAAAACTGTAAGAAGTGACTGTGGGAAGAGGAAGGTGTTATATAGATGAAAAATTAGGCAATGTGAAAAAGATATTAATAAAAATCTATTTTTAAAAATAAATGGCTAATGCAGACAAGAATATACTTAAGTGTCTTATAGGATGCCATTAATTTGTAGGGATATAACCCTAGGGATAGACCTAGTAGTCTAACAGATATAGATATCTAAATGAATCTAGGTAAACAAAATGTAGTGGAAAGCAGCAGATATTGGGAATCAAAAGACAGAATCAAACCTAAATAACGGTTTGATTTTGGGTCAATCATTTTAACTTTTCTGGGTCTTGGTTTCCTGATCTGCAAAGTCAAGATGCTGGATTAGAATACCTCTGAGTTTCCTTTCACTTCCACATCTATGAGCCTGCGATCACAAGGAATCATCTATCTTCTACTTAAGACCTCTAATGATAAGGTATCTAAAGGTGATACAGTAGCCAGAGCGATGCTGGGTATGGAGGCAGAGGGTGCGATTTCTAATCCTGTCTCTGTTACTTTCTAGCTGACGGCCTTGGACAAATTGTTTAAACTACTTTCTACTCCCTCCAGTGAGGGGGTTAGTGGACTAAATGATCTCTGAAGTTCTTTCAGCTCTAAACCTATGGATTTCTGACTTCACAAGATTGCCTGCTCCAATTTGGAATAGACATTGTCTGTCAGGAATCTTTTCTTTCTATTGACCCAAAATCTAACTATCAATACCTTACTCGCAGTACTGGTTCTAATCCTCTGGAAAAAAGCAGGACAAAGCAAATCCATTCTTTGTGAAGTCTGAGTTTTCCAAAATTGAACATTACAGAATCTTTGCAAGAACAGCTGCAGATAAGAAGCTACTCTCCTTTATCTGGTTACCTCCAAACCCAGAAGCTATAAATTCATTAAAGACGCATCTCTGGCCTTCCGTGTTACCCTGGCTACAAAGACAGACACAATAAGAAACAGAGGAGACGCCTCCTGTTTCGCAAGAGTCATTATGTTTATAGCCACTAGAGGGTAGTAAGAACCCCTTGGAAATCAATGCGACGAGCCCTAGTACTCCACCTCCTCAAAAAGAAAATCATGTTATGGAAGCATTTTCCTATTTCGCAATAACAAAAGCGTCGCCTTCCTTCCAGCCTCGGAAGAAAAAAAAAAAAAAAAAAAAAAAAAAAAAAGGGGAAAAAAAAAAGTAAGTCTTTTTTTTTTTTTTTTCCTTTAAAGCTCTTTTGTCCAGGTGGCAGCAAAATGACTGCTAGGGATTTTAACTGGCTCTGATTGCCTGGGTAGCTTCACAACCTAGTCCCTTCCACCCCCATTTAGGAAGGCACTAGAAGCACGGTGATTCAGCACTTGTGGTGTAATGATGTCAGTTCCCTAATACACTCCCTGATTTAACACCCCCTTCAAAACAGCAACAGGTCAAGAAAGCTAAGGGATCATATGAGACCCAAACATGCCGATCATTGCCACTGATTAGCAGCCATTCAGAGGACAATGCGGTCTGTCTGTCTCCTTTTCTCTTTCCTTCTCTCTATTTCGTACCCCCACCCTCCATTCCCCAGTCTCTCTCTTTCTGCCTCTGCTCTTCAACTTTGCCTTAAAATGATGTAAGCGATGCTTGCTTTTTTAAACCCTGAGGTCAAAATGATTATTTATTTTAAATTTGCAGTTCCGTTAAACCCACACTATTTGTGGAAGGTGAGGAAGAGACAAGTCACATGATTGCCAAGATGTAATCATCCTTGTGAAAATGCAAATGAATCTGGGAAAGAATTCTGAATCACTCAGATCTCTTTAGTTGAAATCTTCCACAAACTGAAGTGGGGGCAGGGAATTGAGAAAGTCCAGAATTGCAGAACCTTAAAACCGAGGACTGAAAAGCTATTTAGAGATTATCTAGTTCTCAATAGATGCTTTCTCTGGCAATCTGTAATGTCAGGACTCTAAATCTAGAACTGGAAAGACCTCTGAAGACCTCTATTCCAATTCCTTCATATTTGTTTTGTTTCATTTTATTTTTAATGATCTACATCACCATCACCACCCTTTTAAACCAAGAGGCTGTGCTAGGTTTGGAGGAATACAATGACAAAATGAGAAAAGATTCTTATTTTCATGGACATTATATTCTAATAGGAAAACCAATGTGTACACAGATAAACACAAACACACACACACACACACTAAATTGAAAGTAAAGGAAAAATTTGAAAGAGTTATCTACCAGAGAGATCTAGAACAGCTATATATAGGATGTATATGAGCTGAATTTTGAAGGGGACAAAGAATCCAAAAAGGTAGCGGGTACCACCCATATATAACCTTCTCCTTTTACAAAAGAGGAAAGTAAGGCTCACTAAACTTAAGTGACTTGCCTAAGGCCATACAAATAAAAAATTGCAGAGGAATGATTTGGACTAAAATTACCTGACTCCTGGGCCAAGAATCTTCCCACTTTTCTTCTTTGCCACTGTATAACAGAAGATGGTGCTATTAGAAACATGTGTTTGCTGTTTTGGGTTTTTTTTTTTTAATTGTTGTTGCTGTTTTTTCAAGGAACAGCCTCTGATGACCTGGCTATAAAATGTGGCTTTAAATGGTTTGTGGCCTCATTCTCTAAGGAAGATTTATTTTAAATGTCAAGAATAACTGAAGAATATTAAAGAACTGTTGTAAATAATAGCTATCCCTCTAAGCATAAATATAATGAGCGATGAGAGAAGTCAGGGGCCAACACATTTTGGTTTACTAAAGCAGAGCTCGGCCAGCATGGTGATTTCAGTCCTTGGCACCTCATGGAAATCATTGTAGAGTTCGACAGACAATGTAAATTGACTACAACTTTCTTCTTCAGAAGTGAATTGACAAATGCTGACCCATTGACAGCTAGCTCCATTAAATGTGAGACATAAGGGCTGAAAAATAATCTTACCGGTCTTAAGCAATGCCCAAGTGGAGTTATCATTCACATAAAAATACATACATGCACATACGCATGCGCATGTACACGCACATACATGTGCAAACCTCTATTCCATCAATTTCCAAATCTCTGAAATGATCAATCACACCTGATTAATGTTGGAAATAGCATTTGTACCCATATCTCCTAACTGTAAGTTCTATACTCATTCCTCCACATGTTCCTTCTTTTATTAGTAACTTTTATAGTAAACTAAAAAGTCTTTAGTGTAGAATATTGACTATCTACTATCCATATAGCTATCTATTTACATGTGACATAGGTAGGTTTATATATAAGGGACATCCTAAACGCATGCAGAAAACAGATCTAGCTTTCATTCAAATAACCAATTAGAAACTTGGAGAGAAATAGTACTTAGCTATGATGACTCAGGGTTCATACTGTGTGATGATGTGTAGTCTTCCAATTGACTTCACAGCTGGAATGACTGATGACTCAGGGGTTTTTGAACCCGAATTAAATAGATGTACAAAAAGGTCAACCCATCCCTTACCCTCTTTTTTTCAGTTTTGAATAAGGTAACACCTCTTTAAACTGGTTCTAAGAGATGGTGAGGGAAAGGTATGGTCCTTGTCTTTCTCCTAACAAGGCAGCTATGAACATATTGCTACCTCTGGGTCTTTGTTTTTTATTATTTCCTGGTCTTATGTGAATACATTTTTAGAATTAGGAGTCCTTAGGTAACCCTAAGTTTGGGTTTTTGTTTGAGTTTTTGTTGAGTTTGGGTGAGGATGGCCATCTCATGAGAGGTCAAAGGTGAATGTCATTGAGAATCCCACCAGAGTGGTAATAGCTGATGACAGCATCTTCAGTGGCAATGGGGACATATTAGGGGTATATGGTAATCACCAAAAGATAGTTTCAGGGAGTACAATTCCCTTCTAAATGTAGACTCAACAATGTTATTGATGCTTTTAGCTCAGTTGTGCTATCTACTTAACAGGGAGTTATATCTAAGGGGAATTTGGTGAAGACTCTATAAAGAAAAATAAATTCTCTTAGTGCCAGGAATTATGAGGTACCCCTTAACTGCACTGAGTCTTTCCATGTGTTTCAGACTACCTGTGTACATTAATTTTGATCCCACTCCTCAAGGGACCTTGTATGTACAGGGAGAAAGTGTGTTCTGATATAAGGGACATGTTTTGTACCTATATTTGCTATACCTTCTCAGTAAATCCCTTTTTCTAAAAGCCAGAGGAGTTCTCTGGCTGATTATTACTGGGGAACAAATTGTAGGGAGCTAATGAGCAACAATACTAGAAACCTCAGCTTTTCAATATTATCCCTACTATTATTGTAAGGGCCCTTTAAATGGGCAGCAACACAGTGCAACGGGAGATTGAGGCCCGGAAGTATTCTCTGTGGATATTAGGACTGCCCAGTGGGTGGGATCTTGGCCACACTGAGATAGCTTCGTAATGGGTGACTCTCTCCCTGATTGGCTGTGTGTGTGACCTCACAGGCCCTATATAAGCCCACTGCAGACAGCAGTTGCTCTCTTTAACCTGGCTCCCTGAGCCAAGCGGATGGATAGCCCAGAGAGGTAAGGATTTTGGTAGTGAACACGTGGATCTTCTGACCAGGTGTTAACTAGGGAACCAACAAGTCAGGGCATCAAGTCAGGGCATTATGTGAGTAGGTATAATAAAGGCTTTTAAGATTACACCTGGCTGTCCTTGAGTGCACTACCGGTTATTAAACTATAGATTCAAGAGATAGTGGCCAGAGACCTTTGAAGGCCTCAAACGAGACGAGCCAGGTAGAGTTGACACTGCAAAGGTCAGTGGTCCAAGGTACTCTGTTGGGTCTAGGACAGACTAGTAATTGTAACTGCCAGGAGTGCATGTTACATATTCTGAAGAAAATGGGGGCAGCAAGGTAGCGAAGTGAATAGAGCACCAGCCCTGAAATCAGGAGAATCTGAGTTCAAATGTGACCTCAGACACTTAACACTTCCTAGCTGTGTGACCCTGGGCAAGTCACTTAGCCCCAATTCCCTCAGCAAAAAAAAAAGAAAAAAGAAAGAAAAAAAAATGAATAGTAGTCAGTCATCTCAGGAACCTAACCCATGAGTGTGTATGTCCATGGAAAAGAATGGTTACATATATAAAGGGAAAAATGCATTTATAAAGGAAAAAAAAATCATATAATAATAATAGCTAACATTTATATACTATTTACTATGTACCAGGCACTGTGCTAGTATAATAATTATATCTTACTTTTATTATCTTATTGATTCTCACAATAACTCTGGGAGATAGGTGCTATTATTATCCCCATTTCACAGATGAGGAAATTGAGTTAAACAGCTTGCCTGGGGTCACACAGCTAGTAAATGTCTGAGTAAGTGTCTTGAATTCAGATCTTTCTAACTCTCTAGCCACTGTGTTACCTAGCTACCCAAACATTATGAAAGATAATGTCATATGATGGAGAGAGAGCAGTCTTTGAGTCAGGAGGATATGGGATGAAAATCTGCCTCTAACACATATTAGTTATTTATCCTCTCAGTAGCTCATACAACTACAGAAGAGTTGCTAACCTACATTTGTGGGGAAGGAGAGGGGGTTTCCACACTGGAAATTCTTGGGAATTCTACACTGGGAAATCACAGATCCAGACACATATATAATTCCCCCCACCCCCAATCCAAAGCTATATGTGTGTATATGTACATGTATGTAGACACTTGTGTATGTAGACACTTGTGTACACAGATATACTTATTCAATTGTTCAGTTATGTCTGACTCTCTATGACCCCATGGACCATATCATTAGTACTATCCATGAGGATTTCTAGGCAAAGATTCAGGAGTAGTTTGCCATTTTTTTCTCTAATGGATTAAGGTTAAATGACTTGCCCAGAGTCATATAGCTACAAAGAGTCTAAGTCTGAAATTAAATTGAGATCTTCCTGATTCCAGGCCCAATACACACACACACACACACACACACACACACACACACACACACACACACACACACATCTCTCTCTCTCTGTCTCTTTCTGTGTCTGTCTGTCTCTTTCTTTCTGTGTGTGTGTGTGTGTGTGTGTGTGTGTGTGAACTAGATGGCACCATAGATCGAGTGCCTGTCCTGGAATCTAGAAGGGACCTTGAGGTCATCTAGTCCAACCCTTTTATTTTACAGATGAAGAAATTAAAGTCAGTGAGGTTAAGGTGACTTGCCCAAATTCATCTAGGTATCAAGAGACAGGATTTCAAACCAGGTACTTTTGACTTCAAAGCCAACACCCTTTCCCATGCTGTAGACAAGTGGTATTCTGTGCCTCAGTTTCCTTTTGGTAAGTTGAGCTAATTTTACTTTCTTTGGCTATCTCACAAAGTTGTAAATAGAGAAGTGCTTTATAAATGTGAGTTATGAAGAAGTGTATAGTGAACAATTGGTTCTGCCTCTATCACTAAATCTTTAAGTTAACCTTCAATTTTCTTGCCTGTTAAAGATGGCTGTGGATAGGATCCATATTAGTAAGGTAGAAATGAGTAAATCCAAAAGATTCCATCTCATGGATTTGAAATATTTTAGTTTATATCATTCTGTGAGTGGCAAGAAAGATAAGCAATCTCCAATAACCAGGAGTTCCCACCAGCCATAATGGCTTTTAATGGTCAAGTGTTTGAGATCTGCTAGGTCCCAGCCTAGGCTATTTAATTCTTTAAATAATTAAATTTAATTCCTTAATTAATTAACTGATTGTAAAGATAAAATTATTAGATGAAGAGGAAAATGTTCCAAATTCACATATTCTTGATCTTGCAAATCTGGAGATAAACAAAGGATATAGCTTCTTTTGCAAGCCTCATCACTGAATCTCTACAATCCTCTAGAACAGGAACAAACTACAGAACTTCCAGAACTAACATTTTGAGCACGCCACGTCTATCCTGGACTTCTGAACTTACCATAGACTTCTGCATGCATCATATGGTCTTTTATTTTTTAAAACAGCTATGTAATTTTGTGAATAATACACTACACTTGGAGTCACAAAGACCTAAGTTCAGCTCCTGCCTCAGGCATTTAGGAGGTGTGTGACCCTAACAAGTCACCTGTGTTCTCTCCGTCCTGGGGTTTTTTATCTAGTATTATAATCTTATAACACTACAGGACTGTTGTTGTTTGTAAATGTAATTTTTTTTTTAAGTAACAAAAATCTCTCTCCTATCTCTTCCATTAGGAAAGAGAAGAACAAAATCCTTTTTAACAAATATACATAGTGAAGCAAAATGGGGGAGAGAGAGAGAGAGAAAGAGAGAGAGAGAGAGAGAGAGAGAGAGAGAGAGAGAGAGAGAGAGAGAGAGAGAGAGAGAGAGAGAGAGAAGGAGGTAGGAATGAAAAATGAAGACAGGAGGGTGTAAATGGTATAAGTGTAATCAATCATTGGTTGGAATGGTTGTTCAGTTCTGGTGAAAGGCACTCCCATTTTAGAAGGAAGAAATTTGGTAGATTAAATAGTGCAGCCCTCTTTTTTTTTTTTTTTTTTTTTTTTTTTTTTTTTTTTTTTTTTTTTTAGGAGTAACAATTAGTTAGAACAGGGGAGCAAAACATTACAACATGTAGAAGTCCATCCATAGTTCTTGCATCTTGAGAATAAATTTACACAGTGCTGCTAGGATTGATTGGGGAATAATTCACTGCTTTACCCACCTCATGGAAAATTCTTCAGATATCTTCCCTAGAGAGAGAAAATAACCAGCAGAAGAGTTTAGGCTTTTCACAGGACATTAATGAATTAGGTCCACAATAATGGAGCTATAAAACATAATAATGAATTACTTTCCTGCAAAAGACAGGCCCACTTGAAAATGTACCATCCCAATAAATTCACCCATTATGTATTTAATCTACTTCCTTTGGTTAGCATAATGCAACATCCAAAAAGAAAATAAAGTATATTTGTATATGCCAACTAAGAAATGATTCATGTTCCCAAAGCTCATTTGTTAGCTGCTTGTTTGAAACTAGAAACATATTTTACCATAGAAACCATCTTACCCAGTGGTAGTTATGTTCTCAGACTGATCCATAGAAATGTATTTTAACCAATAAGTAAGCAAACTATTTACTAATAGTGCTTACCATTTAATAGTACTAATTGCAATAAATAATAATTACCGTTTAAAACATTTCTTGCAGGGAAAGATATAAATCAAAGCACCAGGGACACTACCAGAACAAAAATGCTACCCTAATAACAAAGGGAAATTTTCTTGCCTGCAGACTTCAGTTAAAGAGGTTTCAGATGCAAGTTTGGAATTGCATGAAAGTATTGTTCCGCTGGACTCAAAGTATCACTATTGGCAAATCTTTACTTTAGCATCCACTAATCTTTTTTTTTCTTCGAAATTGGCAACAGAAAGTCTGTATGAGTTGAGTATCTTATACAATCTCTTAGGAAGGGCTCTTAACTAGATTATTAGAAACTGGTTAATGGATTTTTTTTTCATTCATATCAGAACACAAAGATAATGAATGAATGAATGAATGAAAAAAAAATTTATTGAGCTCTTACAATGTGCCAGGTGCTGTGCTAAGTTCTGAAGACAGAAATAAAAGCAAACAAGACAGTCCCTGACCTTAAGGAGCTTATATGCTAGTAAGAGAAAACAACATATATAAAGGAAGAGGTGACCATGGAGCAGGATTTTTAGAGAAGGTAGTCAGAAAGAAAAGTAACTAGAATATAAGGGAAAATGATTCAGATGTTCTTAACAGGATTGGTAGTGTTGAGAATTGACAATAGAGAAGTACTTGTGTCATTGATGTTCAGTCATCTCACTTGTATCCAACTCTGTGGCTGCAGTTGGGATTTTCTTGGAAAAGATATTGGAGTGATTTGCCATTTCCTTCTCCAATTCATAATGTTGATGAGGAAACTAAGGCAAAGTTAAGTGACTTGCCTAGGTTCCAACAGCTACTATGTGTCTAGATCAGATTTGAATTTAGGTCTTGCTGATTCCAATTTAATGGGAACTATTGATTTAGCTGTCTGCTAACTAGGTTATGTTGGTAGAAGAAATATATCAGTGAAATTACAGATCATGGAAATATGGCAGATTGACTTTCTCCAAGAAACAATGGGGTTAGAATAGTGGTGACTTTTTGATTGCATGTTTTTGGAATTTTTTTTAAGAGTATAAATTAATGCATACTTCTGCTTTACATATTCCTATCATGAAATATGATTAGCAAATATATTATCACATAGAGTTTATTTATCAACTATTTACTATTTAAAGAAGCACTCTTCCATAGTGGATAGAATGCTAGTCTTAGAGTTGGAAAATTTTAGTTCAAGTATAATCTTTGACAAAATATTATATTTATAAATTCAAGTAATTCCCTTAATCGCTCAGTCTCTGAAATAACTCTCTAAGACTGTAAATTATTGAGTTACTGGAAGATACCTTATTGTCTGGTTTGGAAGAGGGCATTTCCACACAAGGAATTCCATACACTGATAATAATTACAGGTCTGATTCTTCCCAATACATGCAGAATAGTATTCAGCACATCTTGAGTAGTAGTAGGTACTCTTATAAGCAAAGTGAAACAAAGATTTGAAATAATTAACTAGAAAATAAAAAGGAAGGGAAAAAAGTAACCCTTGCTACCGGAAAAATTTTATTGACCAAATAGGCAGATTGTTCATAGCCATTTGACTTACTGCTTCTAGTTTGATAATGCTATTTGAATAGACCATTTTAGCTCTTAGGAAGATGATTGTGGAAAAAAAAAAAAAAAAAAAGATATTTTGACTTTGACCTGGGGATCGTCACTCTATCCATGCCCAACACTAGTGTTTCCCATTTTCCCCTCAAGGATTTGTTGCTTTTCTTTTTGAGCATGCTATTTTAAAGAAATTGCATGAAAAGATTCACTTTGATCTTTTTTAATGTGCCCTACATCAGAAGCCAAATCATGCTACTGATGCCATTTTACAGTTTTTAATGAATGATGCTGGCAGAATAACCAATAGATGAGCCACTAAAACACAAAGGAAAAGAAAAAAAGGAATAAACCTGGTGTTCAAGCCAAAATTGATACAATATGCTATTTGTTTAGTCTGTTCAGGAGGGGGTGAAACTATATTTGAAAGAATTCTACAATGAACACTGGATACAGTCAAGCTTAAGTAGTAAATAGTAAGTAAACAATGTGCCCAAAGTAAGTTTTCAATTTTTAAATGTCTGTCATATGAGCATATAATAACAGTAGGGACGTTTTAAAAATAATACTAATATTAAAATAAAACTCTTGAGGACAGAAGAAAGTAAGAAGTCTTAATAGATCTGGATTACTGTTTGTAGGCATTCTCATACATATACAAATTGTTTTCAAATATATAAAGAAGTAGAAATAGATTTATTTTTTAATTCTTTTATTCTGTTTATTTATTCTTGACAACATTTCAGTTATCAAATAATGTGTCAAGAATAAATAAACAATATGCCATACAACACATTCCCATTTTGTGTGTGTGTTTCTTAGAATTTCTAATTTTCTTCAAAGTCTAATTTACACATCTTTCCACATGAAGTTCTTCTTTATCCCCCAGTTGCCAGTACCTCTCTCCACAAATTACCTTGTCTTTATTTTATTTTATTTTATTTTTTGTACATACTTTTAAATGTACGTACTGACTCTCCATATGGGATGTAAACTACATGAGGAACAGATCATTATATTTTTGTTTTTGTAGCACTGGCTCTTCAGTGTAATACCTGGAATATAATAGGTGATTAATGAATGCTTGTTGCTTGACTGCTCCCATGCCATTTAAAATATTGTTATAGGAGAAGTGCTAAAACTAGCACCATAAATTTAAAGCTGGAAGGCACCTTAGTCCAACTTCCTTATTTTTACAAATGAGGAAACTGAAGCCCAAAGAGATTAAATTACTTTGCCAGCAATCACCCCTGAGGCAGAATTTGAATGTAGGTGTTCTTGACTTTAAGACTAGCACCCTATCTAGCTACCTCAACTATCAGGAGAGTAATTAATCCGCCAGTGGAAAGAATACCAACTCTGGAGTCAGAACATCTAGGTTCATATCCCATCTGTGATACTTGGTAAGTCTTATAAATTTCCAGTGCCTCAGTTCCCTCATCTTAAAAAAAAAAAAAAAAAAAAAAAAAAAAAAAAGAGTGGTGAGATCTGATTCAGTTATAGATGGGTCTCCACTTATATGATAAAAATATTGAGTCATAGTTCCCTGTTGGGCAAGCCTATTCCCTGACTATACACTTTGGGAAGTTATAAAGCTTTTTCAAGGCACAGGAAGCCATATAATAAATTATAACTTTAAAGTTATCTTAATAGCTTAAGAGATTTGATGCAACTTCCTAAAATAGTCTCATACAACAGCATATCTAAGGCTATCCTTTAGCTCATTTGATACAATCTCCAAATCTCCACAGGGAAAGTAGAGGATTAGACTGGAAATTGAGGGGCTTCTGTAAGGCTGTTTACAGAGACAAAAAAAGGTATTGCTCACTATACTCTCTTACAGTAGCTGGTCTTATATCTTTTAAATAGGTAGGTCAGGATTCAGCATTTATGTAGTACTTTTAGTTTTGAAAAGTACTTCAAATAATCATGTAAAGTGGGTATGGCATATGTTATTATTCCAGTCTTACAGATGAGAAACTTATTTTTTGTTTTCAATTTTTGCTTTTATAATCATTTTATTTTCATTCTTTTTTTCTACCTTCCTCCCCACCCCTTCCCCAAGATGACAATTAATCTGACATAGATTATACATATATAATCATATTAAACATATTTCTACATTAGTCATATTGTGAAAGACAAATAAAAACAAAAGAAAAAAAACCCAACAACAACAAAGTGAAAATAGTATGCTTCAATCTTCATTCAGATTCCATAGTTCTTTCTGTGGATATGGAGAACATTTTCCATTATGAGTCTTCAGAATTATTTTAGAAGATGAGAAAAATCGAAAGTAAGAAATGTTAAATGTCTTACCTAGGGTTGCATAATGTTAAGAGGCAGAATTTGAATTCAGCTTGTCTTAATGGCAAGTTCAGATTTTGTACTGTATATGCATTTTGTACAGGGACTGCAGTGACTAAGGAATGAAGTGTTTGACCAGTTTATAACTATAGCATGTGCAGTGACCATCTTAGTCAGTAAACCATCTCAGCAGATGGGCTAACCCAGATTAAAGGCAACGAACAGATATCAAATCCATTGGTGAGTAGGGGAATATCAACCCCAAGCACATGAAGACTTTACTCCAGCAAAAAAAGGCAAATGAGAACAATTTATTCCAACAGCCATGAAGGCAGCTGAAGCAGATGCTATGGAACACTTTCTTATTCAGACATCAGACTCCAAGGAAATCTACTGTATCCTGGGCCATCAACAGTCATCTTGATCTTTGCCTTGCCATCAGACTTTGATAATTCAGGAAGAATCAGCTTTGTGCAATGCTGCCTCACTTAAATGAAATAATCCAGACATTAACCTGTTAGGATTTTTGCTTTCTTTGAAAATGAAGGACAAATAACAATATATACATGTACACAAATATGTACATATCATCATATAAAATGAGAGATGTATATATATCTACAAACATAATTAAATTTTATTGTTGTCTTTTGATTAACATTGCATTCATATTCTTTTAATCAGAGATCCTCTTTTTAAAAAATATATATATTATTTTTAATTTATGGGATAAATAAGATTTTATAACATAGTATTATAAAGATAATTATACATAAACTGCAAATCTACTATATATAATTTGCTATTTCTTTTAAATATATAATAAAGTATATACATTTCTTACTTTTTTCTTTTCCCCTTTTTTCCTTTCTTCCCCTTTGCCTTGTCTTAGAAATGTCTACCATTAGACAAAAATAATATATACATACACATATATATATGTGTGTGTGTGCCTGTGTATACATACACATATATGCATATATATAGGTAAAATTATTGTATATATATTTCTGTTTATCAGTTCTTTCTCTGGATACAGCTAACATCTTTTTCATATGTCCTTTATTTTTAATTTATGTACTTATAAGAGCCAAATGATCTAGTCACTCAAAGTTGTCCTTAAAACAATATTGCTAATACTATATACTATACAGTGTTTTCTTGGTTCTACTCATTTCACTTTTCAACATTTTATGCAAGCCTTTCTATGCCTTTCTAAGATCATTGAACTCATCATTTTTTTTAGCACAATAGTATTCCATCCATTGATCTCTTTCTGGTAGTAAAAAAATATTAAAGTATTAAAGCAAAACCAAACGATAATATCACCAATCATTCCCTAAGTCTTTTTTTAGTAGCTCATATTTTTTTTAGAAATATACAGGAAATATCTTACTAGTAGTTCTTGGGTGCATTACTTATTTTTCTGGACTTCAATTTCCTCAAATGCAAAAATGAGGCATTGGACCAGGTAATAGGCAAGACATGTTTTCACAGCAGATCTGTGTTCCAAAGATTAAATGTGGTCTGTGATTTTTGTGATACTCTGAGGCTTGAGAGATTGAGCAATTATGTTGGAAACTCCCATCTTTCTGGGAAGGTTGGCCACATTTCTTCCTAGAAGTATTATTGTTATTGTTTAGTCATTTCAAGTTGTGTCCAACTCTTTGTGACCCCATTTTGGGTTTTCTTTCCAAACCTTCTGGCATGGTTTGTTATTTCCTTTTCCAGTTCATTTTAGAGATGAGGAAATTGAAGCAAACAGGATTAAATTACTTGTGCATATCACAAAGCTAGTAAGTGTCCAAGAATGGATTTGAACTCATCTTTCTGACTCTAAGCCTTGTATTCTATTCACGGAGCTACCTAGCTGCCTCCTAGTAATTTGGGACAAATTCATAATCTTTTATTTTTTAAATGAGCATTTCACAGTAGTAAGTGAGGATCTCAATAATTACAATAATATCCTATTAAGTCTCTAAAATATTTTTCCCCTGCCAATTATTCCTATTTTACAGATAAGAAACTGAGGCAAAGATCAAATTATTTTCTTCAAAATCATATAGAATCAGTGGAAGATCTAGAACTAGGTCTTGACTCCTTATACTGTGGTTTTTTTTCCCTCTTTTCCTCTTCATTCCCTCTTCTCCGTTCTTTCTCTTCTTTACTTCTTTTCCTTTCTCTTTCCTCCTCTTTTCCCTTCTCCTTCCCCCCTTCCTTATCTTTCTCAATTTCTGTCTCTATATTTCTCTCTCTGTCTGTCTCTTTTAAGAAGTAGTAATTAGCATCATATGAAAGAGCATTTTTAAGGCAATCATTGCTTTCTTCCATTTGGGGGCAATTAGATGGTGCAGTAGATGAAGTGCCAGGCTTAGGGTCAGAAAAATTCATCTTCAGGAGTTCAAATCCAGCCTTAGACACTTATTAGCTATGCGATCCTTAGCAAGTCACTTAACTCTGTCTCAATTTCCTCAGTAAAATTATGTGGAGATGGAAATGGCAAACCACACCAGTATCTTTTCCAAGAAAACCTCAAAGCAGGTCACAAAGAGTCATACGTAACTAAAAGAAAACTGAATGAAGAGAGCATTGCCATTATTTTACTCAAGCTTATTTTATTTTATTATTATTTTTAAAATTATTATAGCTTTTTATTTACAAGACATATGTATGGATAAATTTACAACACTGACATTGCCAAGCCTTTTGTTCCAATTTTTCCCCTCCTTTTCCCTACCTCAGATGGCAGGTTGACCAATACATGTTAAATAAAGTATAAATTAAGTACAATATATGTGTACATGTCCAAACAGTTATTTTGCTGTACAAAAAGAATTGGATTTTGAAATAGTGTATAATTAGCCTGTGAAGGAAATAAAAAATACAGGTGGATAAAAATAGAGAGATTGGGAATTCTATGTCATGGTTCATAGTCATCTCCCAGAGTTCTTTCTCTGGGTGTAGCTGCATCAGTTCATTACTGCTCTATTGAAACTGATTTGCTTCATCTCATTTTTGAAAATGGCCACATCCATCAGAATTGATCATCATATAGTATTGTTGAAGTATACAGCGATCTCCTGGTCCTTCAAGATTATTTTAAATGAGCTCACTAAGGGAGCATTCAGTCACACTAGTTTTCCATAAAATCATTTACAAAGATACTTCCCTATAACAATCCTTTCTGGAGATAGCCAAGTGGAATTATGGATAGCATGCTAGGTCTGAAGTCAAGTAGATTTAAATTCAAACCCAACCTCAGACACTTATTAGCTCTATAAACCTAGTTAAGTCATTTAATATCTATTTATTTACATTTTTAATGATTTATTTACATTTTTTCATGGAAATTTTCATATTAGATCATGAGCTACAGAAAGAACCTGCCCTTCCTAGTGTTTTGGAACTGATTCATAAGAACCCAGAGTTGTTCTTGGGAATTGAGGGCACATGGTTATGCCACAGGTTTATATAAATACTTAAAATTACAATGGAATAGGCTACATTTAGTCACAAAATCGTTGTCACAAAATCGTTGTCTCCTACTGGTCTCTCTAGGCATTTGCTGCTAGATTGCAGGATTTCTGATATCATGACACAATCCCAGTTTCCTCATCTGTAAAATGAGGATAAAAATAACATCCATCTCCCTGGTTTGTGATGAGGAACAAATAAGATAATATTGATAAACAACTTATAATTACTGTTTGTGAAGCACTTAGCTCAATGCCTGGTACAAAGTTAAGTGCTTAATAAATGCTCATTTTCTTCTTTCTGTATGTCATTTTTGTCTCTTTCTTTTGCAAGAGATTCTTAGGAAAACAAGAACAGGAAAATCTTGCCCAAGTACTTGGTATTTGACCTCTATTTAAATCTTGGTTTCTGCTTCCCCACCCTTGATATTAATTGTCTCTTGCTTGGGGCTTTTTCAATTCAATAAGCATACTAAGTGCCAGGCATGGTGTAAGGTTCTAGGGATAAAAACATAAAACTGATATAATCCCTGTCCTACTAAAAAAGGTATTAGGCATTGTTAGTGGAGTTGTGAACTGATTCAACCAGTGTAGAGAGTAATTTGGAACTATGTCCAAAGGATTATCAAACTGTGCATACCCATTGATCAAGCAGTATCTCTATGGGCTTGTATCCCAAAGAGATCATAAAAAAAGGGAAAGGGACCCACCTGTGCAAAAATGTTTGTAGCAGCCCCTTTTGTAGTGGCCAGAAACTGGAAACTGAAAAATACTCATCATTTGGAGAATGGCTGAATAAACCATGGTACATGAATGTTATGGAATATTATTGTTCTATAAGAAATGATCAGCAGGATGATTTCAGAGAGTCCTGGAGAAATTTACATGAAGTGACAGTAAGTGAAGTAAGTACAACCAGAAGAACACTGTACACAACAACAGCAAGATTGTATGATGATCAATTCTGATGAACATGGCTCTTTTCAACAGCAAGGTAACTGTGGCCAGTTCCAATGGTCTTGTGATAGAGAGAGCCATCTGCACCCAGAGAGACAACTGTGGGAAATGAGTGTGGATTACAACATAGTATTTCACATTTTTATTGTTGTTTGCTTGCTTTTTGTTTTCTTTGTCATTTTTTTCCCTTTTTGATCTGATTTTTCTTGTGCACCATGACAATTGTGGAAATATGTATAGAAGAGTTGCCCATGTTTAACATATTGGATCACTTTTCATCTAAGGGAGAGAGTAAAAGAAAGGGAAGGAAAAAAATTGGAACAAAAGGTTTTGCAAAAGTGGATGTTGAAAATTATTTATGTAAATATTTTGAAAATAAAAAGTTTTATCAGAAAAAAAAGAAGATATTAGGATGGAGTCCTTTATAAAGGGATTATGGGAGATAGCCATACTAATTAGATAACTAATAATAATTTACCCAGTTGAAATTATAGGTATCTGTATGTATGTGTGTATGTGTGTCTGTGTGTGTAAAATGTGTGACCCAATCATGTCCTTCAATCCCCACCAAGGATTTTGGGTTTTCATGTACCAAGTCCATAATCCTAAAAAGTCTAGCTTTTTTGATTAATGCTTCCACCTGGGAGTTCTTCAAGGAAATTCTAAATATATTTTTTGTATAACTCTTGCGTAGATTTCCAAACATGTAAGCAAAAGGGTCCCCAACATTCAAACCAGTACTACATTTTAGGAGTGGAAAAACACATATTTATTCCCAAGAAAATACATAAGATACTAAGGACTCATAGGTACTCAGAACATATGGATCACTTAAGAAATCTGTCTTTAGACACTTTTAAGTTTTATTACCCTGGGCAAATCATTTAACCTCTGTCTGCCTCCTTGTCCTCAACTTTATAATGGGGATCAAAATAGCATCTACTTCATTGTAAAATACTTAGCACATTGTTTGGTACGTAGTAAGTTTATAATATATAAGTGGTTCAGTGGATACATTGCCGGTCCTGGAGTCAGGAAGACTCAAATTCATGAGTTTAAATCTGGCTTTACTTACTAGCTCTGTGACCCTATTTACCTTAGTTTTCTCATCTTTAAAATGAGCTAGAGAAGAAAATAATAAACCACTCCAGTATCTTTACCAAGACAATTCCAATGGGATCACAAAGAGTTAGACTTGATTGAAAAATGATAGAAAAGGCATTTAATAAATGTTTGTTTCCTTCTTCCCCCTATCTTCCTTCCTTCTTTTTTCCTTCTTTTCTTTCTTTCTTTCCTTTCTTCTTTTATTAGCCCCCCCCCCCCAGAAATTAAATCACTTTATGGGCTACTGAATAAATGATTCTCCTTCACTTTGGACCTGCCATCATATGAGCAACTAAAAGTATAGCAAAGAGCAAATAGGAGAGATCCCAATGTCCTGCTCCAACCCTCATCCCCATGATATGACTCCAGTCTTTTAATTGAAGGGGTCACTTTGCATACTGGCAATCCTTTCTCCTGAAGAAGCACATTGTTAAGTGAATCTTCAACTCCTAGGAGGCAAATCAGTTGCCCAAACTCTCACATTTGGGATTACCAAGGGCAAATCACCTATTCTGGGAAAATATACTTTCAAGTTGTGTGTAAACATATGTCTGTCTCTGCTGTGAGCTTCTTCAGGAACTCTGCCAAAGCTTAGGCAAGAAAAACTCATCCTGGTCTCCGAGGAGTGCTTGGAAAAGGAAACTGAAAGGCAAAATGGCCCAGGAAGTCAAGATACTTCAAGGTACCTAGGCAAGCAGCAGTGCATCAAGTACAAGTTATTATTAGTTATTTCTGGGATAAAGAAGCAGATATTCTTTCCCCTCTTTCATAGAATAAAAGTTCTCTTTCTGATATGGAAGTCTAACATAAAGAGAGTAAGAATAAGAAGCGAGACCAACTTGCTTTTATAGGCCATAGAGAAGGAATGGCTCTTCTAACCAAAATCTTGTACTTTCAATATTTTCTATCGACAGTCATCATTTCAGTTGGCAGACCCAATATTTTCAATTGTTCAGTTTCAGCCACAGTCACAAGTAACAAAGCAGAAGAGTTTTCTGTGTTCTCTCAGCAAGGTGTCCTTTGTGCCTTCTTCCTCAGGAAGTGTCCTTCAGGAATCTTAAAACAGAGGTTCACACACTATAATCTCATTGGGGCTATAATGATATTGAATGGAGGCTCTATTTATCAGACCTCTTATACTCTTCTCCTGGTTAAATTTTTGTTGTCTCTGCAAATGCAACTGGAATATTTTAAGATGTATTGATGCCGGCTCTTTGGTGACTTTGGGGTGGTCAAGTTTTCTCTGTGTTGATAGCTTCCACAAATGCAACATGTAAGCATAGAATTCTTTGGCATTCTCCAAATTAACCGTATTTTGTGAACTTTCAGTCACTTCATAATTTAATTGATAAACCTAGAGATTATACTCTCCCCAAAATGCATCATCTCCACTAACTCTTTTTCTATCCACCTTAAAGTTTCTGAAAAAGACCAAGATCATTCACTGCTTCCTGAGTCATTGCCAGATATCTTGACCTCTGTCTTGCTACTAAACTTTGATGGCTGAGCTAATAATTTTGTGCAGTTCTGCCTCACCCAAATCCAATTCATGAGCAAGTTAAGACATCACCCTGGTGATGTCATTGGTCCTCTTTGAGAACAAAGGAAGCAAAAACAAACAGTTAAGCAAATTGAACAAACAATTTCTTCCAAAGTCTCAATAGATTATTACTTGCCTTGTGCTTGTAAGGGCCTTCTAGACCTGAAACAATCACATGTTTGCATTGAAAATGCAATTAGAGCTCATTGCTAAACTTAGTTAATTAGGCTTCACATTGCTTATTTCTTTTATTTTAAATAACCCTAACAACAGAAAAAATATAGCACTTAAAAATTCAAATAGTCTGAGAAATAACTAAAACTGAGTAAAAGATTAATGAAGAAATAATTCAAGAAGCTTATTTACTTACTATGATGTCTCTTTCTTGAAACCTTTTTCCATTTTCAAAACACATGTATGCATATGAATTTCATATACATATAAATGATGCAAAGAAACTACATCTTCACACACATATAAATTACATGTATGTCTATACATATGTGGAGAGTGTTATTTCTGGTCACATATATTATGCAAATTTTGATTTTACAATCCTGAATCTTAAGTAACCTGATAAATTATTGCTATTTTATCTATGAGAAGGATAAGGAATTGGACTTGTAAGTTCACTGGAATAAGAAATTTCATAGGAGGAAATTCTCTCTACCAATCCAAATATACTAGACTTGTTCTGTAATTTATAGACCAAGAGAGTTCCCTGGAGAACTAAGACACTGTGTCAGTATTGATCAGAAGCAGGCCTTTAATCCAAGTTTTCTATCCACTCACTGTACCATATTGCTTGTTTTTCATTGATAGAATGGAAAATCCTTTCTTTTTGCTAATGTCAGTATAAGTATGAGATAGCTATAAACATTTTGCTGAGTTAATATAGAAATAGACTGCTCATTAAGATATCAACTTATATTCATAATATTTCAATGCAGATAAAGTTATTTCATCTATAATGGTACTCTTCCCACTGACGCAAATTGCAGCCTCTTTCTGCCTCAAAAGATGGCATCATTACAGGAAAGAATATGGAAAATTACAAATAATCTTATCTGAGAAAATAACAAAAAAAGGAATGGAAAGGAAAACAAGAGTGCAGAAAGTTTGGTATGAGAATCTTGCCAATTAATATCATTCCTGAGGCATTTGTAGAAGCAAAATGTCAAATAATGGATGCAAAATAGAACATATTCAGCAATATTTCTCCAAATGAGTGACCTATTATTATGATTAAAGACAGTGGTAATACCTCATCTTAACTTTTAGCATGACAGTACCTGACATGCTATACAAGTTACAAAAGAAGAAAATAACAACTCACAATTGTTATAACACTTTCAATTTTGCAAAGTGCTTTATGCACATAATCATATTTGATCCTCATAACAACTTGTAAGATAGGTGGAATTGCTATGAAGATGAATAGCAAATAAGGAAACTGTTACAAAGAAGGAAACAGGAACATAAAGGTGAAATGACTTGCCCTGAGTCATATAGTCAGTGAATGTCTAATATGGGATTTAAATTAAATCACATCTTTCTGACTTTGAATTCTAATTAATCATTGTACAACACTGTGAAGAAAAACTATACTTACCAACTACACATAAAAAATAATCCATGCTTTGAGACACTGAGGAAAAGGTACAAAGGAAAAAAAAATAACAAAAAAAATTGTTGCCTTAGAGAGCCTACAAAAATCTCATGTCTCCTTTTTCATCTTTATGAAAATGATCTATGCATGTTTTGGTAGCATTCTTGATGAAAATGTAATAAGGGAGCAGGCAAATTTTTAGAGATAACTACAGAAAACATCTTCATAGGGATATAAATAAGTGAAAGGTACAGAGAATATAAGATCCTGATGTGTTTCTTGACTTTGATTACAAAAATACATTTGACTTACAGAGCTAAAACAGTCTTAAGGACTTGCCTCTTCTATATATATATATATATATATATATATATATATATATGTTTTAAGATCTTGTTAAGTTGTTTGTAAGAAATAATTATATACCATTGATATTCTTCATAATCATAGATTGTTCTAACCAAAGATGCTGCCTATTATGGAAGATGTTTGTATTGAATTCAAAATGAAGATTTCTATGGAGGTAACATCTTTGGATAGCTCTCAAAACTGTGCTCTAGTTATGTCTTTGTCCACTACCCCCCCCCCATGAGAGTCAGGGAAGCAGGGAAATGTAGAATTAGACTTTTAAAGATAAATTTAGGAAATTTTATCGTCATTTACTCATGGACGGAAGGGCATTTCATATACTTATTATCCTTCTAAGAATCCATGTTGAACTTCATTTATCTGTCTCATTGTGATACACTAGTCATCACGCCTCTTCCAGAAGTAACTGGGTAGTGCAGGGATAGGGAGGAATTAGAGCGCTGAAGATTTGAGTCCAAATTTTACCTCAAACATTACTAACTGTGTGACTTGTGGAAGCAATATTATCTCTCAGTCTCAGTTCTCTCATCTGAAATAATAGTAGCACGAGTAAAAAGTACTTTGTAAATCTAGTTACTAGTTTTATACTAACTAGATGATTTTATTATTATTCTTACATTCTTACCCTGAAAACCTCTGCCTGCAGAACCCTATCACAGTGCAGGCACACATTCTCAGTCCACATGCACCTTAAACCTTAAGGTTACTGTCATTTTGAAATAAGCACCCTCATTTTCCAGTTTTTAGCTTCTTGTATCTCTAAATAGTAGCTGTAATTCTTCCTTGTTGTTTATTTTTACTTTTTTTTCTCCCAAGTCCCAGTCATCTCCCTCCCTAAATAACCTCTCATCAATTCTTAGGATGTTGCTATATTCTACCAACAGAGGAACAGAAGAACTGCATTCACAATTTATGGCATGTATTTAAATGAACAATCCACTGAGTCCATAAACAGATACCTCTTAGGTGGCTGCTATAGATGGGAAAGAATCTGGGCTCAAAAGATTTTTAAAAAGTAGATTGCCTAGTATTTTTGCATATGGGAATTTGCAAAGCACTTTTAATAAGTCTAATCTTCTCTTGCAATTAAAAACCCACTTATTTATTCTTATAATTACAGCAATGCTTCAAGGCTCTATATGAAACAATATAAGCTCTGAAAACATAAAATTTGCAGTTGATGTAAAGGGCTTCAGCATGCAACTAGTATGCAAGACTGGGTATGCAAGAAGTGGTGTAAAAGAGATCATTTATCTAGTTATCAATCAGTCAGCATTTAGTAAGCGTCTTCTAAGTGCTAGGGATATAAAAATACAGTTAATATATTGAATACTCAGAGGGACATTATTCTCTAATGGAGGAAGACAAGTATTTAAATTAAACTTAATGAAAATAAACCAAAAATATGATAATTTTAAAAGGAACTCTAGAAGTGGGGAATCAAGAAAGGGATTCTGTGAGGTAGAGGTAAGGATAGACTGTTTCATGTACTGGGGATATTAAATATAATGGTATAGTGTAAGGATCCTTTAAATGGGCATCCACGGTGCAACAGGAGATTGAGTAGCCCAGAAGTAATCTCTGTGGATATAGGACTGCCCTGTGGGTGGGATCCTGGCCATATTGAGATAGCTTTGTAATGGGTGACGGCTCTCTCACTGGTTGGCTGTGTGTGTGACTTCAGAGGTCCTTAATAAAGCCCACTGCAGACAGCAAGTCGCTCTCTTTAACCTGACTCCCTAGCCTGGGGTAGCTGAGCCAAGCTGATGGATAGCCCAGAGAGGTAAGGAGTTTGGTAGTGAACACGTGGATCTTCAGACCAGGTGTTCACTATGGAGTTAACAAGCCAGGGCATTGTCAGGGCATTATGTGAGTAGGTATAATAAAGGCTTTTAAGTTTACATGTGGCTGTTCTTGAGTGCGCTACCGGTTATTAAACTACTATTCAAGAAATCGTGGGTCAGAGACCTTTGAAGGCCTCAGAGGAGGCGAGCCGGGGAGAGTTGACACTGCAAAGGTCAGTGGTCAAAGGTACTCTGTTGGGCCTAGGATGGGCATGTTACAGTATAGAGATAGAAAATGGAGTGTCTTATAGGCAGAAGAGAGAGAATTTTAGTTTGATTGGATCATAAAACTTAGGGGAAAGGAAGGAGGAAGAGAGAATAACATACAATATGACTAGAAAAGTAAACTGGAACAAATATATGAAGAGCTTTGAAATGTAAACATAGCAGTCTATATATTTGCTCCTCAAGGTAATACAAAACCATTAGATTTATTAGATAGGGGAGTGATATGGCCAGATATTCACTTAAGGAAAATCACTTTGCCAGTATTGTGAGATATTGATTAGGCTGGGGAGAAACAGAAAGCAGAGAAAATGATGATAAGGCTATATAAGGTGAGACATGATGAGGGACTGATCTAAGATAATGATTATGTGAACTGAGAGGAGTCAGAAGCAGAAAATGTGGGAAATGATGAAAAATTAGGAATTGAGGACAATTCCAAAATTGTGAATTTGGGAGACTATAAGAATGGTAGTGTTTTGGATGTAAAAAAGAGAAAATTTGGGGATTAGATAGATTTAAGGGAAAGAGATGATGAATTCTGTTTTGGTTATACTAAATCTGAGATGTATTCTAAATGTTCAAAGAAATGTTATTGAAAACCCAAGAAAGCAGTTATACATTGAAAGCAAAGGATCACAAATGGTACATCCAAATGCCACCCACTGGTACCCATGTGTAGCACAGGTTGTGAAACCATTTTCCTAACCCCTACTTGAAGTAATTTGCTGTGTCTCCAGAGGGCAACTGTTATTTTTCCTCTCATGGTTCTAGGGAATGCTGAAGTATATTCCTTCCCAATGATTAACAGTTGATAGCCAGATTAATTAATTTTTAAAAGCATTATTTCCTTGGGTGGTATATAGCAAAAACAATGGGTATATAGCATCTCCCCAAAAGTGTGGGATACATTCTTCCACCAGTATATTAGAACCAAGAAAAAAATTTTCTTAAGCTTAAGAAGCATATATGGCAAAAGGGAGCTGACAGCTCCTGGCTGTAGGGTTGTAACCCTTTATGGGGTTAACTCCTTCAGGATAGGGTAGATTGCATAATTGCTAGGAGATTAAATTGAAGCTGCCTTTGTTCCACGTATCTAATTTATCCTCATCTCCTGATGTAGTCACTATATCAACTGTTCAGACTAGGATGCTGATGGAAAGTCCCTCCTCAGACCCTCCAAAATATTGAAGGTTCTTCTCTTGTTGAAGAGGAGGGGAGGAGGGGAGGCCAAGGAGGGTCCCTTTCCCCCATGCCATTCCTTTTCAAAAGTATAGCCTGAAAAGGTGAAAATGGTGAAAAGCTTTTACCATTAAGTTGCCAGATGCTAAAGTACCCTATTTATGTAAGCCCCAAATAAAATCTACTCATTCAATCCCAGAAAACTTCCTATCATACGTAGTCAAAATACCTTTAGTTGATACCATGAACATATCTAGATCTCTTCCACATACAGATCATACTTCTGATTGCTTTATTCAGATTTGCTTGGAAAAGGTATCAGGGTATAACATCTTGTTGGTTACTTTATGTAACTAGGATGTTAGATTGATTGAGTTGCTTGACTCCCTCTCCCACCAACTTTATTCACAGAATATTAAAAGACCTTAAGAGTGTCCTTCATTATATTGCAAAGATCTATTGAGAGTTTATGGAATAAATGGCATGGATGAGAATCATACAAAAAGAAAAGATATTTTGTGTAGACAGTCTTCATTGCCAAAGCCAGCATCCATTGGTGTTGAAATAACTGCTACACTGAAGTATCTAAGTAGAAATAATATAAATAAAGCATCTTTATATGGTTTCTTTTAAAATGTAGAACAGTCTTAGGTCATTGTCCATTTTAATTCTTTTCAATATGAATCAAGTCACTCAATAAACATTTATTAAGCATCCACCATGTGTCAGGCATTATGCTAAACACTGAGGATACAAAGAAAGATGATTCCTGCTCTCAACTAATTCTCAATCTAATAGGGCAGACAACATGCAAACCACTATGTACAATAAAGCTAAATAAAGGTTAAATTTGAAATAATTAACTGGGAGAAGGAAGTTTAATTAAGGAAGATTAGATAAATTTCTTGTAAAAGATGAGATTTTAACGGGTACTAAAATAAAAAAGTAACAAAAGCCATTAGGTAGAGATGAGGAGAAGGAGCATTCTAAATCAGAGGAACAGCCCGTGAAATTGCAGTTAGGAAATGGAACATCTTCTTCAGAAAACTACAAGTATACCAGTGGCACTGAAGAGTTCAATAGAAGAGGAGAGAGAATATAAGATAGAAGAAGATTAGAAAAGTGTGGAAAGGGCACATCATGCAGGACAAATAGTGGAGTTTATATTTACATTGATTAATATTTGCAAATTTTGAATAAGGGTATGATATGGTCAGATCTGTGATTACTTTGACAGCTGAGTGGAATGGAAAGGGACTTGTGACAAGCAGACCCACCAGCAGGCTACTGCTATAGTATGGGGATAAGGTGATATACCAGGCACAGGGCCTGCACCAAGATGATGGAAGTGTCAGAGAAGAGAAGGGGGGAGGATATGCAAAACATGTTATGAAAGTAAAATCAACAGGCTTCAGCAGCAGATTGAATATAATAATTGAGAAACTAACAAGCTGAGATTGATGTCTAGGTTTCAAGCCTGGGAGGTTGGAAATAAGAATAGGAAGAATTTTGGGGAAAGACAATGAGTTCAATTTTGGATATGTTGAATTGAAGGTATCTACTGGACATCCAATTTGAGATATTTAATGGGTAGTTGGAGTTGTGAGGCTAGACATCAACAGAAAGGTTGAGTAGATCTGAGAATCATCAGTAGAGAGAAGATAATTGATTCTATGGGAGCTAATGAGATCACCAAGTGAAAAAGGATAGAGGGAGAAAAAAAGAGGTCTAAGACAAAACCCTGTGGAATGGTCACAGTTAATTGATAGGACAAATGATGATCTAGCAACAGAAGAAGTCAGATGAGTAAATAATGAACCAGGAGAGAATAGTATCACAAATACCCAGAGAGAAGGAAGCATCAAGGAGAAGAGAGTAATAAAAAGCATCAGAAGCTGTAGAGTGTTCAAGAAGGATGAAGATTGAGAAAGGATCCATTGGTAATTAAGAGGTAATTGGTACCTTTGGAGAAAACAGTTTTAGCAGCATGATGACACGGGAAGCTAGATTGTGAAGAGTTAAGAAAAGGATGATAAAAAAAAGAATTAGAGGCACTTATTTATAGTTGGATTTCTCAAGGAATTTAACCAAAGAAAAAGAGAGATATGGTTTGATAGTTGCTAGGGATGGAAGGATCAAGTGAAAGTATTTTTGAGGGTGTGGGAAAATATTGGTATGTTTGTAAGCAATAGGGAATTAGCTAGCAGACAGAGGGAGAGGGAAGATAAATGACAGAGTGGGAATGATAGAGGAATTAGTTTGCTAGAGAAGTTGGGAATAGAATAAGAACATTTGTGCATGTAGAGTACTTTGCCTTGGCAAAGAAAGTGGCACTGATCATATGAGAAAAGGGTGAAAGAGATCTTCAACAAAGGTCAAAATTTAGTGAGTTAAGTGGTACTTCATAATTTTTGAAGTCCATAAAGCTTTATTCTGAATGTCCTACTTGCCAAATGAGGTAAGATACTACTGAAGTCTCTCGTATAGATTTTTTTGGCCAAAATATAGTACACTGGGGCATTGACAAAGGATTTCAGAAATGCTCTAAATTGTTTCCTTCTGGAAAAAAAGTTAAAGTAAAAAATCAAAATCTAATAAATGCCATTAAATTCCTAATTCTTGGCATGATGTTGCCAAGATAAATTCACCTGGCATGGTACTCTTCACCTTTGCAGGAAGATGTAAAAGGTATAAGCCACTTGACAAAGTTACCAAGTCAAAGCAGTGCCAATAAGAAAAAATTTCCCAGTTCCCCAATGTGTTCTTCTCGATAATGAAAAGAATCCTTGATTTGGAGTCAGATAACAGGTTTTTTTTCCCTTCATTTAAAATTTTTTTATTTTCCTGTTACATGTAAAACAAACAACATTTTTGGAGTTAAACATGTGCATTTATTTTTTACATATTTCCATATGAATCACATTGGAAGAGAAAAATCCGAACAAAAGGGAAAAACCACAAGAAAAAAAAAAAAGAAGAAGAAAAAAAGTGACCATAATATGTATTGATTTACATTCATTATCCATAGTTCTTTCTGTGGATGCAGTTGGCATTTTTCATCCCCAGTTTATTGGAATTGCCTTGGATCACTGAAACATTGGGAAGAACCAAGATTATCATAGTTGATCATTGTGCAATCTTGTTATTGCTGTGTACAATGTTTTCATGGTTCTGCTTGTTTTACTCGGCATCAGATAATAATTTTTAATGTTCCTTCTAACTCTAAGTCTTATAACTCAATGACCTAAATTTGAAAACTGGCTGTACCACTTAGTGTGTTTTTAGGAAAGTAATTTAATCCTGCAGAGCATCAATTTTTCATTTGTCAAATAAAGATCATACCTTCACCATTACTTCATAAGCTTATTATAAGTAATAAATGGCATATGTAGAGTGCTTTGTGGTTAGGAAAGAAAGCATCAAAATTTTAAAAAATTAAAAAGAAAGAAAAATTAAGAGCAAGTTGTTGCTATTGTTTATCATCTGTATGTTTAAGGGTCATACTATCATAAATAGAACAGAAGCACTTTAGAATGAAGATGGTTTCAGTTTTGTCTTTGTATGTATCCCCAAAGCTTTTGGGTTACCTGACACACAATGGGCATTTGTTTTATATTGGTTTATTGATTGATTGGCCTGTTCTAAAAAATCTGAAACACTATTATGCCATAATTTTACTGTAAGTTAAATTACCGTAAGCCTGAAGAGATCTTAATTATACAACTGTCACCTATAACAGTTTAGATAGTGAAGTGGATAGAGTGCCAGGCCTGGAGTCAGGAAGAGTTGAATCTAAATCCAGCTTCAAACACTTATTACCTATGTGACACTGAACATGTGACTTAACCATGTTTGCCTCAGTTTGCTTATCTATAAAATAAGCTAGAGAAGGAAATGGCAAACTATTAGTCTCTTTCCCAAGAAAATCCCCAAAGGTGTCTTGAAATGTCAAATAAGATTGAAATACAAAAAGAATATAGAACCCCATAGTATAGATTCCATTATTACAGATAAACTTTGATAAACTTGCATGGCTGGTTTCAAAATTACTCTGTAAGAACTAGATTTTCATTATCTGTAGGAGAAAAAAATGGTTTATATTATGCATTTTATATAAAATAGAGATACAATTTACTAATTTATGAGTTTTTCTTCTAAAAGAGAGATACTGTTGGGTTTCCTTTTACCAATAGATATTTCAGTGCTAGAGCAATTTCTGATGGACATGTGAAACTTAAGTATTTAGTCTAAATTTAACATTTTGGTTTTTTGTTTGTTTCTTAGTTTGATCAAATACTACAACACAATTATAATATGGCACACCTTTGGAGAAAGATCTATCTACTAGAAAACTAGGATGTTCCCATGTAAAGGACTGAAACTCTGAATAGGTGCACTGGAATCAGACAACCGAGCACTTAAGGCTAATTATCTATTGGACAGTACTCTATTAGCATATGCTTGGAAAAATGGCCTTTCCTATTATTCTGTGCGGGCTTGATCTTTTGGTGTATACAGATAATTGTAGGTGGGATTAGAGGGTTGAGTAAGACAAGCCAGAGACACTCTGGAGGAGGAGAAGGGAGGTTGGTAGATGGTAGTTTCATCCATCTCCTTTACTTCTTCCCCTAAAGACCAAGGACTTTTGCTGATCCTGACTCCTGGCTGATCCGGAGGTCAACAGGGAGCTATCTCAGACATCACATTCCCTTTTCTCAATAGAAACCAAAAGGATCACTTCTCTGGATTTGGGCAAATAATCAATCAGCAATTGTTTATTAAAGTGAAGATTACAGGAAAGAAAATATGTCTAGGATGTCCCAAAAGTCTTAGTGTAGTTTTAAGTTATTAAAGCTTAAATAAAACGAGCTTCCTACATAAGATTAATGTTATTTAATATTCTCCACACTGCTTCTTCTCCTCTTGCACTCCTTTCCCCCATACCAGTAGTGAAAAGAATGATGGATCTGGAGCTCTGAAAGCTTAAAACTTCACTAAGATTTTGGGAGCTCTCTGTATAAATATAGAAGCAGCAAATATATACTGAATAAATACAAAATAAATACAAGGTAATTAGAAAACAAAGTAGGGAAGTTGGACACTAGTAGCTGGGTGGATCAGGAAAGACTTCATGTAGAAGATGGTTCATGAACTGCATTGTGAAAGAAAAAAAGGCATTTTGTGCTGCAGACACAAAGAGGGAGTCCATTTCAGGCAGGGAAGACTGCCAGGACAAAGGACAGAGACAGGAGATGGAGTGTTATGCATAAGGAACATAGAAAAGCCTATTTTGCTGACTGCAGAGTTTAGGAAGATGAATAGTGAATAATAAGCCAGAAAGGTTGATCTAGAGAAAGAACTGATAGAGTCTGAATGCAGACAAAGCTTATTTTTTTTTAAACTTTATTTTTGTTAGGTCTGTTTTTATGGTTTTTCTTTGTTCTATGTTATTCACGAGATGGCAAATATGGAAATATATTTTACATTCTTGTTTTTTTTTTAAAGAGGGAAGTGGAGTGAGAAAGAATTTGGAATTCAAAAAATTAAAGAAGAATGTTTAAAATTGTTTTTACATAAAATTAGAAAAAATAAAACATTAAAAAATTTTAAAATAAAGATTGCTCGAGGCAAAGTTTTCAGGGGCCCTAAATGTCAAACAGAAATGTTTATATTTGATGCTGAAAGCTAAAAGGAGTCACTGTATTTTATTGAATGGAAAAGTGATCTGTGCACTTCGGCCACAATGTGGAAGATGGATTGGAGTGATGAGAGATTTGATAGAGACCTAACTAGGAGGTAAGTGCAAAATAACTATTGCAAGAGCCTTAACCAAGGGAATAACCATGAAGATAGAGAGAAAAGATTAAATGACAAAGATTTTGTTGAGGTTAAAAAAAAAAAAAGGCAAGTTTTGGCAGTTCATTAAATATTTAAAGTGAATGAGAGTGAGGAGTGGAAAATAAAATGAATAAACTTCACAAAATGAAGTTTATTAGTATATAAAACTAGAAAAAATAGAAGATAAAGGAACATTAGGCTTCTTAATCAAGCATATCAAAAGGATATTGCTTGTCCTTGATTTAATCACTGGCAAACCCTCTTGCTCTAGATAACAGGAATTAAAATCAAACTCTAAATGGACTGTCTTCTATTCAGTGGAAAGGAGCAAAGATAAGAATGACACTTCCCTAATATTAATTCTTAAATTGTGAAACAGTGAAGACCTAAGTACTATTGACTTACATAATCTAAAACTCTCATGAATATTTCTTTTATTGAGAAGACAAAATCCTTGACCTTGGGAAAAAGACATCATAGTGAATATTTATATGAGGGGCTTATTCTAATGCCTATATTTCTAAAGTCTCCATAGGAGTAAACTGTTTACCTAGGTGAATTCTTCCATATTCTTCAGTCCTGCCTCCACAAAAAAATTAACAAAATTAACTTCTTCATATGATTCAAGTATTTAGTTTTCTTTCCCAAACTGTTTCTTTTCCTATATTCCTTCCCCCCACCCCATACCAAGAGGGGAAAGAATTATGTGCCTGGAATCAGGAAATCTGTTTGAATTCTAACTCCATTAGTCAAGAATAGTCAGTCAAGAAACATTTATTAATCACTTATCATACACTGTGCTAAGTATTGGGAATATAAGTACAAGGGAAAAGAAAAACAGTGCCTGTGCTTGAGAAGCTTATATTCCATGGGAAGACAACATATAAAAGGAAGCTGAAGGTTTGGGAGAAGGTAGGCTTAATAGAGAAGACATGATGGATATATACAGAGGAGTATACCTATTAAGAAATGGCGATATAATTGATCTGGGTACCATCCTTATATAAAAATTCTGGGAGGAGCCATCCAATCAAAAGAAGACAAAAGAGCTGAGAGTAATTCCAAGATATGAATTTGAGGACAAAAACAATCTTCTAGGATAAAAAACAATCTTTACAGTGATTATTCTACACATGAATCAATTATATAGACTTAATTTTTTTTTCATCTTTGAGCATCAATTCCTTCATTTTTAAAATGGGGATCATAATATTTGCACTATTTACTTCAAAAGGTTGTTGTGAGGAAAATAATTTGAAAACTTCAAGATACTATTGTGTGTGTTATTATTATTGCACCCTGTGAAAATTGATGGATCTTCTAGGGAAAACATAAAGAAAAGTATACAAGAATAGTAGAGCATTAGTTGGGAAAGGCTTACAATCTGCACTCCCGGAGGGATCCAACATAAATCCATTAAAATATTGAACTACTGACTGAAAGTGACTCCATAATGAACACCCAAGGATGCTTTTTTTAGAGTTCTATAAAGAGATTGATATAAACAGAACGCTTACATCAGACAAATGGTGGATATCTATTTTTTAAAAACATTTCCCTCCTCCAGCTCCTTTTATAGTATCTGACTTGCTTCCAAGTAGAGCTGATTGACAAGTATGAAAATGAAGAGTCAAACACTGTAAAATTAATTGTTCACCACAACTTAGTGATGAACATCCCCATGGAGACCAAGAAGTAGATGGCAATAGATGTCTAGGAGTGTCAAAGGACAAACAAAGTTAGAAATAGTTTGGGATAATGGATAAAGTGCTGAACTTAGAATCAGGAAGATTTGAGTTCAAATCTTGCCACAGACATTGAATAGCTGTTACTGCAGGTAAATCACTGAACCTTTCTGAGCCTCATTTTTCTTATTGGCAAAATGTGCAGGGGTGACTGGCCTAAATTATTTATTACAAAGGTCCATTGTACCTCTAAATCTACAATTCTATAGTTCTCATACAATAAGACAAGCTTCGTGTGGTTGTACATAAGAACATAGAGAGCTGCAAATTCAGCATTTATACTTCTATTATGTGGGATTGAATCTATGTAACCTGAATTCAGACTACATTGATTTTCTTGTCCTTTGGCCTCTAATTTTGATTGTAAATCTTATTTCTATTCAGCGTGATATTTTCTGCTTCAGCCATTGTTGACCTGAATCCCAGTTACCAACTTTACCTTATAGAACAATGCCTCTGGCTCCTAAATATATGAAAATTAATTAGTTCATGGTTTTATTTCATCCCATATAACTGACTGTGCTTGCGGGTAGGACCTATGAACAGGATGAGGAGCCTCAGTATGATGCCCCACGAGTACTCTCTCCCAGCTATTAAAATTGTCAGGCAACAGTGCTCTAAAGACCTTGGGTGCAGAATATCCCATTTCAGCAGATCTTAGGCTAAATTACACTAGGAAATGAGTCTTCAGGTTAACGTAGCTAGCCTATGTTGTCAGACTACAACCGTCAGGAGTTTCATTTTGAGCAGGCCAAACTAGCTTTTCTGGTATCCTGATTGACAGGGCAGGGCCACTTGCTGGGACACACCCTACTTAACTGGCATCTACTCCCTTCTAAATGACTGCAAATTTCTTAACCAACTATGTGAGATCTTTAAATTACTCATTCATTGATCAATCTGTCAACTAATATGTGAGCTAGTTCCAGTAGAGAAGGAAGGGTGGAGATTAAATTCATTTTCATTTATTAAGCACCAATAATGTTCAAAGTGCCTGTCAATCTATTTACTGATGGAGGACTTGGACAAAACAAGAGGTTCAAAAATCGGTAAATATAAAATAATGCAAAGTAATTTCCAAGGGAAGAGAGTATTAGTAGTTAGAGAAATTGGAGGTGGGGAGAAGCTCATAAAAAGAGGTAGCACTCAAGCCATGCCATAAAAGAAGCTGGAGATTTTGAGTATTCATAAGAAATCAAGTTTGGGAAGAAATGAAGGGAGTCATTCCAGATAAAAAGGACTCTCTATGCAAAAGCATAAAGTTAAAAGATAGAATTTCATACAGAAATAAAACAGATTAGTATGTTGTAAAGTGTGTCATATAATATGGGACCACATCAGTCATTCTACATTCATCTCTGGGTACCAGATTTTAGGAAGGACATTGAAAAATTGGAGTCCATTCACAAGAGAGTAACCAAAATGATGAAGAGACTAGAGAATATATCAGGAAATGAGAAATGTTTTAGCATTGTGATAGTAGAGATGGCTAGAAGGAACTGCTAATATAATGGATAGAATGCTTGGCTTGAAGTCAAGATTTGAATTCAAATCTGTCTCAGATACTTATTAGCTGTGTTGCCCTAAATTAGTCATTTAACCTTATTTGCCTCTGTTTCCTTAACTGTAAAATATGGATAATAATAGCACTATCTCCCAGGGTGTTGTGAGGACCAAACAAGATAGTATTTGTAGAGCAGGTATTGAATAAATGTTCCTTTCCTTTCTAGACACAAGTAATACCATTTTAGAATAAGCTTCCATTTCATTATTAACTCCTGCATCTTGCTTTCCTTTAATCAAAGACAAGGCCAACCAAAAGACAGAATGCACTCTACCTTGGGTCTCTGAGGTCAAGGACAGAATAGAAGATTAGGAAGTCTCTCTCTTCTCCTTTGAAACAACAAATTGTTCCCAAAGCTGACAAGTTGTGAACTGAGGTAAAGTTGGAGAATGGACTGTGGTTTCATTGTTAAAGGGAAATACAAGGTAAAGAGTGTTAAGGACCATGCCTAAGTGTGAAACCCTGAAAACCTAAAAGGATTAAAGGGGACTATACCATTAAAGGATGGATCAGTTCTCTGGAAGCCCCCACAGCTGTGAATCATAACACACTTGAGGGAATTGCAAGTTAGCCTTTACCAATCCAGATGTTGCTTGTGAATTGGGAATGAAATAAATCAAAGGCAAGAGGGAAGAGGAGAGAGAGGTCAGAATGTCTCTGTCTCCTTATCATTCTCTCACAGGAAGGTATCTATTCTGCTAATCAGAATTAGATCCTCAGCAGTTGTTGCAAGTGGCTCTTGTAACACTCAGCTACCACTAGTAGATTGTGCCCATAACAGAAGAAACTCCCTTTACCAATGCTTTTTTTCAGTTGAGAGTCTTAAATAATTGTCTTTAACATCAAGATTATGATTTGAACTAATATGTATCATTATGTATCATATGTATCATAGACTTGTGATGGAAATAGCCATCTGCATCCAGAGAGGATTATGGGCACTAAATATGAATCACAACATAGTATTTTCACCTTTTTTTGTAATTGTTGTTTGCTTGTTTTTTTCTTATTTTTTTTCCTTTTGATCTGATTTTTCTTGTACAGAATGATAAACGTAAAAATATTTTTAGAAGACATGAATATGCTTAACTGATATTGGATTACTTGCTGTCTAGGGGAGGGAGGAGGGAAGGAAAAAGGGAGAAAAATTTAGAACACAAAGTTTTGCAAGTGTGAATGTTGAAAACTATCTTTGTTATGTATTTTGGAGAAAAAGTTACTATTAAAAAAAGATTATTGGGGGGCAGCTAGGTGACGAAGTGGATAGAGCACCAGCCCTGAATTCAGGAGGACCCGAGTTCAAATTTGGTCACAGATACTTAACACTTCCTAGCTGTGTGACCCTGGGCAAGTCACTTAACCCCAGCCTCAGGGGGGGAAAAAAAAAGATTCTTGGATCAGAGATCTTGAAAATTCACTAGAGGGACCAAATATAACAATTTTTTTTTTCTTGAAAAAATTATGAATCCACATAGTCACACCTTCACTCAAGATACCCTCAAGCCCATCATGAGCTAACAGGGTTTTCTTATAACCTATCCTACAGTTTAATACAGAAGTACCCAAGCAATTCAGTGGATAGGAGACAATTCAATCTGACACTGGTTAAACAGGCCTGGCCCACTATGGGCATATTTGTATTGTAGATATCGAGATACTCAAAATACTAGGCCAAGGGCTTTCAGAGTACGGGAAGGTAGACATAACCTGTAATGACAGAGTCACTGTGAAATCCTCTCCTTTCTCACTGACCACCCTGAACATTAGTATGCTTCTTTCTACCTTCCTCAACCTGAGGTATCCAGGAATCTGGATTTGGTGGATTCAGGGGCCTTCGTTAATATGGGGAACAAAGAACTGGGCTGGTGTTAACATGTACTCCTCTGGACCATGAGTGATATCAATGGAGGCACAGAACATTTATATAAGCTGGCAACTCAGAAAACTAAGATTTTGCATCCCCAGATGGAAAAATATGGAAAACATGCATAGTACCTTACTCTAGATATAACTTGCTCTTTTGTGATTCCTGATAGTACTGGGAACCAAATGGCTAGGTATTTATGACTGGGAATTTCTTGGATTCATTTCATTCCTCTGTGCATTTTGCTTACAGAACTGTGTGTGAACTTGTGCAGGTAAAGACACTTGTCACAATGAAACATTCTATTACCCCAAAATGAACATTTAAAACACATATTCAACATCATTGGAGCAATGAAGCGGCTTCCATACAGGTTCTGAGACTATGCAAATGATCAGATTAATTGAATTAATCAGTGGAGTTCCTGAAGAACAATATGGTTAAAGGGTTTAATCCACTTTTCCTGTGTTGTTTTTGAAGTCTTTACACAGGCTGTCTCAGAATGCTTGAAGTGTTCTACTTTCTTGACTCCTTATTGTGTAATCCTTCCATCAGTTCAACTCGCCTGGTGTGAAGTGGAAGATTTTTCAATTGTTACCACTACCCACCATTGTTAGCACTGGAGAGTGTGAAATGAGAGGGGAGAAAAGAAATTCACAATAACCAAAGATGATGATAACATGAGAGTATTTGTGGGCTATCAATACTACATTTTTTAGGGTTTTTTTTTTCTGCTTGATTATATTCATCATGAACCTATTTCAATACTCAAAGACTTTGATAAATCTTGTTGCAGAACTGAGTTTGAGAAATTAAAATAGTGGTTCATTGCAGGGATCCATATGAACCAGTTAGAGTGGAGTTGATGGGGTAATGGAGCCTAGCAAAATACTATGTCCCTGTCTATAACCCAGTACCTGAATGGATCCCAGGGGGGAGCAAGCTAATATTGACATCATCATGTACAGACAGAGCTATCTTGTACTGAAACCCTCTGTTGCCTTATACAATCTGGAGATTAAGCTGTAGACGTCAACTTCCAAGGCTGTTTTATATTGATAGAATGACCATGACTACCAACTGAGTTGCTGATGCACACAATTAACATAGTTAAAAAAAGAAAAAAACTTGCTCTGCATCCTTTCCCAATAAAAAGACCCACCTTGTCCCTTGACATTTACCCATTTACCCTTGTAATTGCTAGTTCATTAGGAGCTTTGCCTGCCTTGTGGGGTAATAATAAAGATTTGCCTCAATTTAGAAATGGCCTGAGCCTATGAATTTATTCCAGACAATCCTTCTCTCCTACATTCATCATTTGTACTTTTGTGACCTGTTGAATCTCATCAGGGTCATGTACCTCCCATATAGCAATGGATTCTACCTGTCCTGTCTCAAGTCATCACTGCCCTATTTTACTTAGGCTCTATTTTTATTAATATTTATTAAACTTTTACATTGTACAGAATTCAGAGGACAGAACAAGAATAGTGGATCTATCTGTCTAACAGACAGATCTATCTGGTCATGGCCTCTTGGGAATCAAATGAACTCATATACAGCTTTCTGAGCCCAGTTCAGAAGCCAGAAATCTGGAGAGGATGGAGGCTGTGCAAAAAGACAGGTTTCTCCTCCCAGCAACTTTTTATGATAATACTTAGTTTTCTGTATCCCTGAATGAAAGTATTCCAACGGAACCTTCTGCCTTTTGGAAACAAAAATACTTCTCATTTGGCTTGGTAACTAAGAATTCCATTTGTTGTTACTAAAACTTTTGAAAGAAAACACAGATTAAAAAAGAAAAGAAGAAAAAAGAAAGTTTTTTTTTTTTTTTAAGTATGCAAAGTCCTATTTAAAGAAGACCTTTAGAAAGGTTCTTAACCTGAAGTTCAAGAACTTGGGGGGCTATATACAATTCTACCTCAATAGAACTGGTTTTATAATCCTGTGTGTTTATTTTATGCTCCTACATATATTATCCTGAGAAAGAATCCATCAGATTATCAGGGGGCTATGAGACAAAGAAGATTTAAGCACTCTTGCTTTAGATGAATTTAAGTTTTAACAAAAAGATATACGTGCAAGATATATATTCACACTAAATTAAAAGTAATCTTATGAGGGAAGGCCCTAGTAAGTAGAAGTTGAGGGAAAGAATTATAGATGCTTCAAAAGATCAAGGATCCAGTTTCATATATATGGGTGCTCCTTCCTTCAAAGCAGAAAGCCATCTCTTCCTCATGGTCTTTACAAGTTGCTGTGGCCTCAGGTGATAAATATCTACCTATTTACCTTGGCTGATCTTTGAATAGCAAGAACTCACCAGGTTTCTGGATGACCTTTTCTACACTTAAGTTTTTATTGTAGAATACTATATTCATCATGGCACCTTTATAAAGGTATAAATTCTGCTGATATGGCCTTCAAGCAACCAGGGTCATCTTCACCTTTTAGCAACCAGGATCATCTGCCAATGAGACACTGGAAGAGGACTTATATAAAGTGTTCTCTTATACACTTACCTTATAAAATAGGACAGTTCAGATTGAACAAAAAGAAGTATAATTTTTAGGGTATATAATAGTCTATAGGCCAGGTATTCTTAATTTTCCAAGACCTTTTTTGCTGTTAGTATTTGAGTAACTCAATAAAATTGGTTTCCTTTGTTATATTTTATACATTAACAACATTCTAAAAATGGTATCTATAAATTTTATCAGAAGGTGCCAAAGGGGTCCATGACACATTCAAAAACGGTTAATAACTCTTCCTCTGGGCAAATACAGACAAATCAAAAAAGAAGAGATGGAATTGTAATGGGTGGGATAGGAAGCTCCTAAAATAACCAATAACTTTGAAAGGCATAAAACTTCCATAATTTAAAGAACTCAAGTCTGAAAAATTAAGGTAAATGGTTCTATGCATAAATCAATTGAGAACTAGGTTGGAATAGTGATCAGGGAACTGCTCTTAGAGTCAGAAATATATGGATATAAATACCACCTCTGAGAACTTGTATTGGAAGCCTTCAGCAAGTTATTTAACCTCTCCGTGTCCCAACAAACTCTGTAAGACATTATATTGCAAAATAAGTGTTTATCTTCATTTAGTAGAGGGCCTTTTCCTCTTTAAAAGCCCTCTACACCAGTGAAATCACAAGGTCAGATTTTTTTTAATAGCTTTTTATTTACAAGATATATGCATGGGTAATTTTTCAGCATTGACAATTGCAAAACCTTTTGTTCCAATTTTTCCCCTCCTTCCTCTGACCCCCTCCCCAAGATGGCAGGTAGACCAATACATGTTAAATATGTCAAAGTATATATTAAATACAATATATGTATACATATCCATACAGCTATTTTGCTACAGAAGAAGAATCAAACTTTTCTTTGTGAGGGAAATAAAAAATGCAAGCAGACAAAAACAGAGGGATTGGAAATGCTATGTAGTAGTTCACACTCATTACCCAGAGTTCTTTCTCTGGGTGTAGCTGGTTCTATTCATTATTGAACAAATGGAACTGATTTGGTTCATCTCATTGTTGAAGAGAGCCACATTCATCAGAATTGATCATCATACAGTGTTGTTGTTGAAGTATATAATGATCTCCTGGTTCTGCTCTTTTCACTCAGCATCAGTTCATACAAATCTCTCTAGGCTTTTCTGAAATCATCCTGCTGGTCATATCTTTTTTTTTTTTTAATATTTTGTAATTATAACTTTTTTTTTGACAGTACATATGCATGGGTAATTTTTTACAACATTATCCCTTGCACTTACTTCTGTTCAGATTTTTTCCCTCCCTCCCCCAACCCCCTCCCCCAGATGGCAGGCAGTCTTATACATGTTAAATATATTACAATATATTCTAGATATAATATATGTGTGTAGAACCGAATTTCTTGTTGCACAGGAAGAATTGGATTCAGAAGGTAAAAATAACAGTTTACACTCATTTCCCAGTGTTCCTTTTCTGGATGTAGCTGATTCTGTCCATCATTGATCAATTGGAATTGGATTAGCTCTTCTCTATGTTGAAGATATCCATTTCCATCAGTATACACCCTCATACAGTATCATTGTTGAAGTGTATAATGATCTTCTGGTTCTGCTCATTTCACTCAGCATCAGTTGATGTAAGTCTCTCCAAGCCTCTCTGTATTTCTCCTGTTGGTCATTTCTTACAGAACAATAATATTCCATAACCTTCATATACCATAATTTACCCAACCATTCTCCAATTGATGGACATCCATTCATCTTCCAGCTTCTAGCCACTATGAAAAGGGCTGCCACAAACATTTTAGCACATACAGGTCCCTTTCCCTTCTTTAGTATTTCCTTGGGATATAAGCCCAGTAGTAGTATGGCTGGGTCAAAGGGTATGCACATTTTGATAACTTTTGGGGCATAATTCCAGATTGCTCTCCAGAATGGTTGGATTCTTTCACAACTCCACCAACAATGCATCAGTGTCCCAGTTTTCCCACAGCCCCTCCAACATTCATCGTTATTTGTTCCTGTCATCTTAGCCAATCTGACAGGTGTGTAATGATATCTCAGAGTTGTATTAATTTGCATTTCTCTGATCAATAGTGATTTGGAACACTCTTTTATATGAGTGGAAATAGTTTTAATTTCATCATCTGAAAATTGTCTGTTTATATCCTTTGCTGCTGGTCTTTTCTTACAGAACAATAATATTCCATAACAATCATATTCCACAATTTAGTCAGCCACTCTCCAATTGAGGGGCATCCACTCAGTTTAAAGTTTCTGGCTACTACAAAGAGGGCTGCCACAAACATTTTTGTACATACAGGTCCCTTTCCCTTCTTTAAGATCTCTTTGGGATATAAGCCCAGTAGTCACACTGCTAGATCAAAGGGTATGCACAGTTTGATAACTTTTTAAGCATAGTTCCAAATTGCTCTCCATAATGGCTGGAAGTATTCACAATTCCACCAACAATGTATCAGTGTCCCAGTTTTCCCACATCCCCTCCAATATTCACCATTATCTTTTCCTGTCATCCTAGCCAATTTGAGAGGTGTGTAGTGATATCTCAGAGTTGTCTTAATTTGCATTTCTCTGATTTATAATGACTTGGAGCATCTTTTCATATGGCTAGAAATAGTTTCAATTTCTTCATCTGAGAATTAATTGTCTGTTCATGTCCTTTAACCATTTATCAATTGGAGAATGTCTTGATTTCGTATAAATTAGTCAATTCTCCATATATTTTGGAAATGAGGCCTTTGTCAGAACCTTTGACTGTAAAAATGTTTTCCCAGTTTATTGTTTCCCTTCTAATCTTGTCTGCATTAGTTTTGTCTGTACAAAAGCTTTTTAATTTGATATAATCAAAATTTTCTATTTTGTGATTAATAATGATCTCTAATTCTCCTTTGGTCACAAATTCCTTCCTCCTCCACAGGTCTGAGAGGTAAACTATCTTTTGTTCTTCTAATTTATTTATAATCTCATTTTTTATGCCTAAATCATGAGCCCATTTTGACCTTATCTTGGTATATGGTGTTAAGTGTGGGTCAATGCCTAGTTTATGCCATATTAATTTCCAATTTTCCCAGCAGTTTTTGTCAAACAGTGAATTTTTATCCCAAAAGCTGGGGTCTTTGGATTTGTCAAACACTAGGTTGTTAAAGTTATTGACTATTTTGTCCTTTGAACCTAACCTGTTCTACTGATCAACTAGTCTATTTCTTAGCCAATATCAAATGGTTTTGGTAACCGCTGCTTTATAATATAATTTTATTTCAAGTTCCCTTGAAAGTCTTGTCCTTTTGTTCTTCCACATGAATTTTGTTATTTTTTCTAAGTCATTAAAATCATTTTTTGGGAGTCTGATTGGTATAGCATTAAATAAATAGATTAGTTTAGGTAGTATTGTAATCTTTATTATATTTCCTTGAAGATCAGATTTTAAAAAAATAATAATTAAAGCAGCATATCTTAAATAATGGTCCAGGGATTTCTGAGGGTCCCTAAAACCCTTTCAGGGGGAAGAGGAGTCTGAAATAAAAAATACTTTCATAATAATACTAAGATATTTTAATTTCTAATATAATAGTTAACCCTCATAAGCAACAATTCTTAGAGGGATCCTCAATATTTTTTAAGAGTGCAAAAGAATCCTAAAAGCAAAATGTTTGAGAAGCATTGAATTAGAAGTTGCTTATCCAGAGATTCTCCCTTAACCCACCCAAGTTTACTGAGTTAAACTAGAGTTCAGGGATTAAGCAATCTTAGATTCCATCTTGTAGCTCCTAAACCCATTCCATATCTGAATTCAAGTGATCATTCAACAAGGGTGACCAAGTTCCCATTCTATTCAGAGCACTGAGCTATAGCTCAGTGGAGAGACAAAGAGAAAAAAAAAAAAGTTGTGTTTTTTTTTTTGTGTGTGTGTGTGTGTGTGTGTGTGTGTGTGTGTGTGTGTGTGTGTTTTAATGATATCCAGTTAAGACATAGAGAATGACTTGGAAATCCTTACAGAATAATGTGCAAATTCACATAGAGTTTAAGAGATAGAGAGCAGAGCACTGATCAGAATTGGGTATAGAAGGTGACCATAATCATGGATGACTATAAATAAATGGGAATTATTACAGGGTTTGTAAGAAAACAAACCCTAGTATAATTCTAAAGGACCCCTATAATGATTTCCTGGTTATGCTTAGTAATATAACTCTAAGATGGCATGAAAGCTATTGTTTTTCTTTTTATTGAGAAAAAGAGTTCCACAGTATTAAAAAAAGATTCTAGCATGAATCTCATGCAAATATATTTGTCTTCAAAAAAAATTACAATGATAAAAAACAAAATGTGTTTGAGAAATTTCTTTACTTTGATATTAAAGCTTGTGCAAGTAAGCCTGTATGACTTAATAATTCAGAGGATCTCTCACAACTCTCTCCAAAGTAAAAGGCATTAGATTTTATTGTGTTCCTGTCATTCAAAAGTTCAGGCCTAAAATAAATCAAAGAAAGAATTCGTCCTCGTCTGTCACTAAGGACTTTTACACTTCACTCACAGATTTTACCAGAGTTCAGGTGATGACAGAATATTCTATAGCATAACAAATTTGTCACTGAATTCTTCATCTATAAAAAGGAGAGGATGAACTAAATGTTCTCTAAGATCAACTTTGTAGCTCCAATATTCTATAAAATAGGATCACACACCTGCCATGTTCTCCAATGCTGTATTTTATGCATGTGGAAGGGTTGTTGTCAGAGAGGGCAAATAGGGTCACAGTTCCTTGAATTAAACTATGCTCCTGAGAAAATAATGCATGGCATGGATTACTGTCCTACTGAATCAAAAAGAAAGGATGAAAGTCATGAAAGAGGCATGATAAAAGGAATGAGAACCAGGGACAGATATAAAACGGAAATGAGTCTGGATTACGCAATGATTCCTTCCTCACTCTTAAAGTAGACTATAAGATTTAATCTTGGCTAAAGTTATTAGATGATTATGTGACTGAGCCATTATATCTGCTTCTGCTGGGAAAATTGCTATCCAGAAACGTGGTGGAGTCTTAATGTCCTCCTTTGTGACCAAAGTGTTGGAAAGCTTTAACTTCCTGTCTATTTGTGTGACTCAGTGCTGGTCCCATGAGACACCTTCAGATCTGAGCAGCAGCATTTGCCCAGATATTGAGTCAAGTTTCTATTTGACTATAAAATGAAAGAGCTAGAAAACAGACTGAAACAATTAAATAAGCAGGGAAAGTACCACTGATGAAAAATGAAAGAAAAACCAAATAAAGCAGAATAAAATAGTTTATTTCTTATCTAAGTGGACAGCTCTGAGCTACCTTTTCTCTACCTTATCAGGGAAGTGCTTGGAAGGAAAAATGAGTATCCATATACTGATTCTAAATTAGGTCTTAGTTCAGTGATATTCATATAACTGAAAAATCAATTTTATCCAATAAAAGAAAATAAAGTAGTTATAGTTATTCAATAAATATTTATTGAGTGCCTAATTTGTGTGGAATATCTTGGACTAGACTTGTAATTCAAGTGTCCTATAATGTCATTGTTTAAAGAAAGCTAGCTAATCACCATCTGCTAATATATGTGTGTGTGTGTGTGTGTGTGTGTGTGTTTTTAAAAATATATTGATTAGTTTTGTCAAACTATTTTTTCTTTATTTATTTTTTTAATAAGGCATGGGAGGGAGGAGAAAGTGATGGAGAAGCAATGTATTTCAATAAACTATTATTTTAAAAAAACATGGAACAAGCACATCTAACTTTTATATCTCACTTCCTATATGCCAGAAGGTTCTAAGCACTTTTCAGTTATTATCTCATTTTATCCTCATAACTTCAGTGGGAGGTAGGTATTATTATTAGCCTTATTTTACTGATAAGAAAACGGAGGCAAACAGATTAAATATTGATTTGAAACCATGCCAGGAGGACTATAAAACTCTATGTATTCTTCCACACAGCAATACCACTAATAGATTGTACCCCGAAGAGATCAAAGAAAAAGGAAAATGACCTGCATGTACAAAAATTTTTATTATAGTTCTTTTTTTTTTTCCTTTTTTGGTGGCAAAGAATTGGAAATTAAGGAATATCCATGAACTGGGGAAATAACTGAACAAATTATGGTATACTATTGTGATAGAATGCTACTGTCGTGTAAGAAATGATGAAGAAGAGTGTGTTATTTACCTTGACTCTTAGCTTGTCAAGGGCTGTAATGAGAATCCAGGAATCCCTGCTTCTTCTATTGTAATCACTGCTTCACCCACTGACCACCAGGCATGAGTGCATCTTTATTCACGTTGGCCAAGTTTATGTGTAGGGGAAGGCATGGAGGAAGGAGAATTCTCTGAGGCACAGGAGGATATGGCTGCCCTGGAGAAAGATTATGAGGAGATTGGTGTGGATTCTGTTCAAGGAGAAAGTAAAAAGGAAGGAGAAGACTATTAGTTACCCCTTTCTTACAATTCTGCAGCACTGTATCCAACAATCATCAGCTTAAATAAACACTTAGCTTATCTGTAACCTAGGCAACTGTTGAGAAAGTACCAAGATGGTATGAAGGCAATCTTAATAGTACAGCTCGCTATCTGGTTAGTTTGTCTACACTATGAAAACTGTGATTACATATAAGTTTTCCACATGTCTTTATTTTTAAAAATGTCCATCATGTCTATGAAACTAATGGCTTTAAGGAAAAATGCAAAAAAATTTTTTTTAAATGTGAAACAGAAGACTTTCAGGAAAACCTGGAAAGACTTACATGTACTGATAAGTAAAAAGAGCAAAACCAAGAGAACATTATACACAGCAATAGCAATATTGTGGCAGTGATTAGCTGAAAATGACTTAGCTATTCTCAGCAAGAAAATGATCCAAAGGGCTTATGAAAAAAAAATGTTCTCCTCTTCCAGTGAACAAAATGATGGAGTCTTAATATAGATTGAAACATACTTAAAGAAAAAAACTTTAGTATTCTTGGAGAAAATTCCCCTGCATTTTCTTTTACAACATGACAAATGTGAAAATGTTGGGAATGATTGTCCATGTATAGTTTATGTCAAATTCCTTTACTTCTCAAAGAGGAGGGATGACCAGAAGGGAAGAATGATCTGGAACTCAAAATTTAAAAAAAAAATGTTAAAAAAAAATTTTGTTCATGTGTAATTGAGAAAAAAATCAAAATAACCAATATATTTTACTAAAACAGAATTTAAGTGACTGGCCCAGGATCACACAGTTAATAAGTGTCTAAGATTGGATTTGAACTGAAATCTTCCAGTTCCAAGCCAGCCTCTCTATTTACTGTTAGTGGAAGATTCCAGAAGAGTACAACCATTAAGAATAGAAAGGAAGGATAGATCTAGGGCAAAGATAACATGCCATGAGATGGATTAGCTTAAGAAAAAAAGAGGTTTTTTGAACTGTAACAATTTTATTTATATGTCTTGCATATATATATTATATATATGTATATATATATACAAATATATATTTGAAATACTATGTAATAAATATTATACCTATAATATAAGCAATATGATTTTAAAATTATATGAATAATTATTTGGAGTCCGAAGGGGGAAAAATTCTTACTTGGAAGACAAAGAAGGCTTCAAGGAGGAGGTAACATTTAAAGTAGGCCTTGAAACAGATTTCAAAAGAGGGAAATGGCAGTAGGAGATTTAAGATATGAGAAATGGCACAGCCAGAAGCATAGAAGCAAGAAAGTTCTTCACATTTTCATAGGGAGTTGAGTGGTCCATTTTGGAAGGATAGGGTCATAAATAGGTCAGATTTCATGGTCTCTGGGGATAACTTTCAAATATGTCCATGCTAAATCCACCCAAGGATTCTGAATTTTCTTCTTCTGCTGCTACATTTCTACTTGGTCCCCATCTTCCATGGAACCATGTGATGCTAAAGACATACATGTAGAGTACTATATTCAGGTTATTGAGAATCAGGAAGAAATAGAAGCATCTCTACTTTGTTTTGTCTATTTAGATAGTTTTTTCCCATTAAACTATGACAAAACTAATTTTTTTTGGGGGGGGCTTGTGAAAGGGAAAAGAGATAATAATAACTCTTGTTTTGAAGCTTGTCATTATCTATTAAAAGAATGTACTAAAACAACTTCAGCCAAATACATTATATACATTAGTGAGCAATAACTTTTGGCATACAGTGTAAGAGATATATTTTTGCAATTCTTATGCATTCAAAGGTGATATTATATAAAAGGCATCTATTCCATGCAAAGTACTTTATATAATTCTTCTGGATGAAAGATTAGTGAACCCAGCCTACCAATTACATCAGGTTTTGATCAACCATTCAACTTGCTTATCCAGACTGGGTGGAGCTAAATTTTAAACTCTACCTATTTACTTGATGAGAAATGAAATTGCCTTCCTCTGTAATGGGCTGATGAAAAAAAAAAAAAAAGCCAATAAAATTCTTAAGAGGTTTAATTTTAATGAAAGAAGAGCTATATAAGAACTATTTTCTACAAAGAAAGAAAGATAATAAATAAAGCCACATGAGCTGGTCAGTTATTCTTAGGGTTATATATACAGAGAAGAGAAGATACTAATTCATCAATCTCACTAACAGCTGAGGCTACTAATGATTCAATGTGAGTGACAATATAGCACATTAAATTGAGTATTTAATTGGGAGGTAGGAAGACTTAGGTTCAAATCCTGCCTGCCTCAAACATTTAAGATCTGTGTGACACTTCTCAAGACATTTAATCTTTTCCCATCTCAGTTTTCTCATCTGTAAAATAAAGAAGTTTGACATTATAGTCTCCAGTGTCATTGTCTGTTCTAAACCTATGACCATATCATTTTAAATAAGGCACCCTTTAGGACAGAAATGTGGGCAAATGAAAAGCTCCAATTTTATGTAGACTTTTGCCAATTCTTTTGGCATGATGGGGAAAGGGATGGAAAAATAAGGAGGGAAGTTAGAGAACATTTTTGATACAAAAGAATAATAGTAGAATAATAACTTCAAACTATTTCTATCACCCATGATAAAAAAGAAAGAGCAGGAAAGAAATAATAATTTAAAAAGAGAAACAAAAAACTCATGATGGGTAAAAAAAAAAAATACATAGATCATCCTAAACCTCAATAGGAATCCTCTCTAAATTATGATAATGCAAGTGGTCATCCATCATCCTTCATTAATGAGGAACTCACTACTTTTAGAGCTAGCTCACTTCATTTTAAGAAATCTCTCATTTCTTTGGCTTTTTTTTTTTAGCACCAAGTTTTAATTGACCTATTTGCAATAATTTTCTGCCCACTACATTTTAGGAAATATCTCATTGTTTGCCAATTTTTTTTAGCACCAAGCTGAAATGGGCCTATCTGAAAACGATTTCTATTAGTTTTGCTCTCCAGAGGAAAGCAGAAATATATATATATATATATATATATATATATATATATATATCCCTCTTATACATGACAGCTATTAGATAGCTTTTAAGTGGTATGTACATCTCCCCTTTTCTAAGAATATCTTCAGTCTTTCAATAAGTTCTCATAGAGTTTAATAGCACTTACCTCACAAGATTGTTAACGAGCATCCAATGAGGGAACATATTTAAAGTGCTTCGCATTCCAAAGCACTATATAAACCATCAGCATCTGTCATTGTCCTCAATGTCATCACTGTTATTTGTTTGTTATTTTTTTTGTAGTGCTCTCTGTCCCCATCCTCCAGATGTATTCCAATTTACAATGTCCTTCCTAGAGAAGCAACTAACAATGAATACAGCATCACTTTAGTTTCTTACCACATGGATCCCTATCCTAAAGTTATTCACCATAATCCTCCTTCACCAGTTAGTTATTTTCCTCATATGAATCATGTTGATCCATGAATCGTTTTTTCCTTTTGAATAAGACATATCTCTATAGTCTAATTCCAGTCACATTGCATATCCTCTCTTTTAATTAGGATCACAGAAGTTCAGAGTTACAAGGAATCCAAGCTATAACTTATTAAGGATCCCAGAATGGTAACTAGGAATGTGTGCTGTCTTCATGAAGATTAATGTCTACTCCATTCTTTCTAAGGACATTTGCTTATCCCTGAAAGAGCCTTTATTATAGTGACATATCTTTTACTTAAGAAACATTGTGTATCTTTTCAGATCAATATTATATTCCTTTGTTTCAAGTGTAGAAAATGTCACTAGGAAGGGCCCAGTTAAAAAATGATTAGGCTAAAGGGATGGATCAACAAATACTTATACTATTTAAGGATAACTATGAAACTCCTTGCCCATTAGACTTTGGGTACAGATAATTTCCATTTTTGTCTTTGTATCCCTGCCCTTGCACAGCAATTAGTATATAATAGGTACTTAATAAATGTAACTCAATTAACTGTGGCTTATGTAAGCTCAAAACAGCCCCAAAGACACCTCTTTGGGGATTTTGATCACACTGGATACTCTTCTTGATCTATGCATACTTCATTTGTAAATCTGACTCACACTCTAAACCATAAATGGCAGCAGACAGGTTAAGAGATTCAGAGTTTGGATAAAGATCAAAAAATAGACATAGATGTCTGCAGATACAAAGTCCGTTTATTCATACAGTCCTCAACCGTCAAAATGGAAATCACAGAGAACAAGTGACAGAAATGCCCAGGAGTTATGTGACCTAGGAAGTAGCAGAAACGGGGAATTATCAAGGTAGTAGCAAACACTCCTAAACCCATCTTTCCAGAAAAGTAATGAAAATTCTTGGACCTAAGTCTTATAGAGAAAAGAAAGAGATCCTGGGTAACCCTTCCTTGTAGAAGAAAGAGTTCATAGACAATGCTTCCTAGAAAGAGGGAAACAATTTCATGACCATAGAGGAGTCCTATGGAAGAGCAAACTTGGACTTTCCCTCCTTTTATGACAAGTATTGGAACAGGTTTAATGAAACAACTCTTATTTTCTTTTCATATTCTATTCTGTTACCTAGTATATTTCCATACATTTTTAACCCTCTATCAAAGAATTTCATAACTGGATCTTATTTATCTCTGTACTCTTCTGCACATTTTTCCTCTCAGTGTCATATGTACAGTACCCTTTTCAAAGGTTAATTGAAATGAAATGAAGTCACTTGACCTCCCTGAGCTTCAGTTTTTTCATTTCTAAAATGACAGTAGAGATTCTTCATGGGATTCCATTGATATAGAGAACTCTAGAATGAAGAAACATTTTCCCCTTCTCTGAATTTATTGTCTTATATAGCTACGTGGAATATTGAGTGTTTAAGTGATTTGCCATATGCATAACCAATATATTTCAGATGTCTGTCTTGAATCCATTTCTTCTTGGCTCCAAAGTTAGCTCTTTGTTTGTTATGCCATATTGCTTCTAAAATAGTAATAGCAATAATAATAATAATAGGAAAAGATGAAAAAAGTGAGATATTGATAATATGAATAGTAATAATAATTATTGGACTCACAGAGTTTTTGTGAGAATAAAATGTGAAAATGAACCCATACAGCATCTATTAGTGTAAGATATTTTTATTGGTTCTGGCAACGAAAATTATGAAGAAAATACAATTTGTCTTTTGCTTCTTTCAATTCCCTTTCCCCAGTCTTTCCTCCCCTAGACTGGCCTCTTAGAAGCAAATAGTACTTTCCTGTCCAGCATCTTTCCACTGGCAGATATAGTAGCTTCCAATCTTCTCTTTCCACCAATTAACCTTACTTTTCATTTTCTCTCAGCAATAGAAGACAGTCTGATAAATGAATGCTCCCTAAGGTCCTTATCACAGTTTAGAAAGTTGTCTCTCAAGGGATATTTGCATTTTTACAAGGGGTTCCTGGGGACATTACTTTACAGCTAGAGGAAATGTGACAAGCTGTAGGCCCTAATTTCGGGATTACTCACTGAGATACTCTGCTACAACAGCAAGATTCCATCTCTGGCAATACATAGCTCCTACTGAAATCTTCCTGTGTTCCTGTAATACTGCAAGAACCCCCAGAGAGGCCTGCTGAGATCAAACATTGCTGCAGGAATTTTCCTCTTTTGATTTGCAAATTCACAAGGTGATAGAGGAATCCTGAACCTTCATTATGCCACATGCCAGCTTAACAGTTTCCTTCCTATCAGGTTCAATTTTGAAAATTCTAACAAAGGTCTCAAAGGTAAGCTATGTGCTTTAATGAAATTAATGCTTTCTTGCTTACAAAGATGTTCTTCTGATGCCCTTGAAAAACAGACTAATAGAGTTTCACTTTATTATGAATAACTCATCCAAGAAAAAAATATGTATTTTAGTCTCCCTTTGAGACTTCAGTGTATCTCTATACCAGTCACCAAGAACTAGGAAAAAGATTGTAATATTTTCCAGAAATGAGGCTATTTTCAAAAGCATACAGCCATCAAAGCACTATCCAAATGCTGTTATATATAATATTGAGATTCTCCAGTCCATGCAGCAAAATAGAAAATTCATTTTGGAAAATAGCTCAGATGATACAAAACAGTATCCTTTTCTTTATAGTCATTACACCAATAGGACCATACCATACTAAGATTGCAAGACCAGACCTATAAACAAGATTTATTATAAGATAATTTTACTTTGACAGATGGTCTATATTTCTAAGATACCAATATAAAAGTGTGCGTGTGTTTTTTTAATAAACTAAAGTCTTTAAGCAGCTTGCTTTAAAAAAATTATAGCTGAGAAAAAATAAAAACAAGGACTGCTATTCCTGTGGTTATTATCTATCATTTTAGATTAATTTTTTTGGTGGTTGCCACTAGCAACCAGAAAATTAAAATGAATAAATTTTGTTCAAATAAATACTGACATTTACCCTAATAATCAACTTGTATGTAGTTGTGGAAATTTTGCAAAAATGATAAAAATCAAGATTCTGAATCTTTTTTCACTTTTTTTTAAAATAGTGTTTAAATTTTAAAATGATATTCTTTATTTTTTCAAGTGTAATCTTCAATCATAAGGATTAGAATATTGGAATAATGAATAATATCTCTCATGTAAGACATGTCTTACATTGTTATGTGTTTTCACAATAAAAGATAGAGATGAAATTAAATACCCAGCCTCAGAACTTGCTAGAGATGAATCTAAGGCTTAGTAATGCCATCTTTTTTCTTAAGATTATTACTAATCTGAACTCAGTGGTAATAGAAAGATCTCTTTCAAAAATATTCCAATGGTAATCCATTCACAATTTATAATAGAATAACAGATATATTCCATGCACAAATTAACGTCCATATCTCTGGTTAAAAAAAAAAAAAAAGGATGAAGACTTGAAAATATCTTTTTGGATTTTGGTTCATTGTAGTTGTTTGATTTGAAAGCCATGATTTGACATGTTGCCTCCCCTCACAGTAACAACACTAAAAATGCTCTTACATGGTATTTCAACCAAACCATTCATTTGGAAACTGAGGACCATACTGCTGAAAGTGGCAGGTAGGTGACCCAACTGGACCCAGAGTCAGGAAGACCTGAATTCAAATCTAGTCTAAGATACTAGCTGTGTCACCCTCAGTTTCCTCATTTGTATAATGGGGATAATAACACCTATTTCTCAAGGTTGTTTTAAGGATAAAAGTGGGAAAATATCTTTAAGGAACTATACAAACCTTAAAATATCATATAAATGGTAGCTATTATAATTATTGTCACCAAAGTAACTTTTTCAAGATCACTCCAATGCATCATAAGTTACAAAACTCAAGTCTTCTGACTCCAGTTACATTCCATTCATATCTTTCCATTGAATCTCACTCCCTCTGTTGAGATAAAGCTGTATCATGACAAAGTGGGGCTCTTCTATATTTTCCTTTTCATGTAAGAACTACAAAATACCTTTCAAGTAGTACCTTTTGTTACTGTCTCTTTTACATGAAAAAACTAAGGTATGAAAAAGCCAGGAACATCACCACATTCATATATCACAAGAGTAAAGATCTATCTTCCTACTGGGTAACTGATCTCAGTATTGCACTTAAAAAGTATGGTTGCACATAGTCCACTCAGAGGCAATTAAGAAAAAAAAAAAAAAAAACCCGGTTGTATCTTCAATAGACACATTCCCATTTTAAAATTATGAAAAACTGCCAACTGGGATCCATAAGCGAGTTGCTGATTCTTCTAAAATCAAATTGTACTTTCCATTTTAGAGAAAGCACAATGTTTATTGAGTTTTACAGTGTAAGTAACAGATTACAGGCAGTTCCCACTTAGGGCCACAATGAACTCCATTTGACTAGGTATTAAAGCTGATCAGCACAAGGCAAAATCCCAATGGTTCATAAACTGTATCCTGGCTTCTCACATTCTGTAGACTTCATTTGCACACAGGCATCAGAGGAAATTATCAAATGAGCAGGTGAAAGATCATAAGTAGTGAAGCAGACAAGTATGTTAGATAGACAGAGATGAATGAATAAACGAGAACAATAAAATACTAAGCAGTGAAGAGCAAAGATTATGGTTACTTAAAAACAGACAAGATTTTGTGAAAATTTCAAAATCTCTAGATCTCAAAAATGGTGTTTACTATACAAACACCATGAAATTATTTTTATACAAACATATTGATTTATATTCATAAAATTTCTTCTGTGTATTACCCTTTTCAAAAAGCAAGGTTTTAGAAATTTTAGAAAATGTCAGCAGCCTGAATTTTAAGACTGCCTTCCATTTGATAAGTCTTTTAACCCTTGAAAGCCTTGATCTGTGGTATAAGAAATGCAAATTAAAATAAATGAGGCTTCATCTCACTTTGCAAAGTGGCAATTATAAAACAAAAGTTGCTTATCCACTCTACAAGCATTTGATTATTAAATATTTACAATGTTCCACAAAAAAAAAAAAAAAAAACAAACCCTAAAACAAAACAAGAATCCTAGTTTTTACCCTCAAGGGTTTTACATTTCATGGAGTAGCTTATGTTCTCTTAAATAGGCATATTCAAGATACCTATAGAATAAACGTAAGATAATCTTATAAAAAAGAGCACTAACAGCTGAGGGGATCTGAAAAGGCCTCCAACAGAAGATAGTATTTGAGCTGATTCTTGAAGAAAGCAGTCTAAGAAATGAAGATGAGAAGGAAGAACATTATAGGCATAGGGGTCATCAAATTCAAAGGCCTATAGAAAGAGGAGATAAACTGTGATAGGTGAGAAAGCAAATATATTGATATTGTTGTTATATATATAATATGTGAAAAGATTAGTGGTAATGCATAAGAAAAGTGAAAAGATAAGATAGAAAAATCTTTGGGTAACTGTATAGAGGACAGGTTGGAATTGAGATGGGACAACCAATTAAATGGTAACTGCAAGTCTTGGCAAGAGGCAATAAGGGGGAAGGCAATTAAGAGGCAATTAATATTGGAGGAGCTATGAGAAGATAGTCCCATTGATGCATTCATTGTTGCTGTAGCTGTGAGATAATGTGATCATTTTAAATCTAAATTTGGAATTCCAAAATAAAAGTAACTAAATTACCCATATACATTGACTTAGTAATTCTATTACTGGAGATTCATCTTTAAAAAAGTCAAAGAGAAACAAAAGGTTCGATCTATACCAAAATAGAAGAGTATACTCTTTGTGCTCACAAAGAATTGGAATCTAAGAATTGGAAGCCTATCAATTGGAGAATGGCTTAAAAAATAAAAATAACTATAATTGAGTATGATTATACAGCAAGAAATTATGAATTATGAAGAGAAAAATTGATGATGATGATGATAATGATGATGATGATGATGATGATGTATGATGATGATGATGATATTGAGCCAAGTCCAGTTCTTGTGAGTATGTTGAGCATACTTGGCTGATAATGATCTCCTTCAAAACATGTATAGGTAGTGTTTCCATTTTGCTTACCATGTTAAGAAAGGAGCCTTTCAATTAACTGTGAACTAGAAAATAGATAAGTAACTGGCTATTTATTGTATTTAGCATTTATAAAGGTCTGCAACGTATTTTATAAATGTTATCTCATTTGAGCCAGAACTAAGATTGCTTACAAAAGACACTAACTAGATGATTTTTCTGCTTGACTGTGAGAAAGCCTCCAAATGGAAACTAAGAACTGTTAGAGAAGGCTTACTTTTTCAACTGGACTAATGAGAAGTCATAAATACAAGGCCTCATTATTGCTTCTCTTGCTGTTGTGTCAGCTCATTTCTGCTATAGATGAAGGAGAACTGGAAAGGGAATATTCTAGTTTGGATTCTTATAAACTTCACAAGCTTGGGAGAATACCAGAGATTTTAGGTACTAACCAGAGTTTGTGGGGAACCAAGCATGGTTGTGGCTAGTGCAGTCCTATGGAATATGTGGGAATCAGTCCATTAGTGGATTCACCCAGAAGCCAAAATGCCAAGTCCTACAAGAGAGATCAGCTCTTTCATCAATCACGTCATATTCAGAAGTAAACTGAGGTAAATGTTTTATAGAAATTGCTTATATTATATTATAGAAAGTGTGAACACATCCTTTCAGGGATTTAGGTTATGTAGGGGAGAGATTTTGGGAAGGCAACTAGGAAGTTGGAAATTAATTGTACTTTTGTTCTTCATATTTTTAAAAGTAAATATATCTGTAAATATTAATTGGTGAAATGGCACGAAGACACTAATCACTTGAGATTATCAATGACATAAGAGATATTAACTATGCTGTTTTTGTTCAATAGTATCTGACTCTTCAGGACTCTGTGGATTATAATATCCATGGGATTTTTGTGGCATTTCTTTTTCCAGTAAATTAGGCAAACAAACCCACTTAAATCTGGTACATGAATAAGTCAGGACATCACTCTGTGTTGACACTGGTCTTTTTCAAAATGATGAATGAACCACAGCAACAACAAATAGAGATTAAGTGACTTGCCAGGGTCACACAGCTAGTATATATTTGAGGCCAGATTTAACTTAGGTCTTCCTGACTCCAGACCCAACATTCTAGCCACTTAGTCATCTAGCAACCTTCTTTATTAACTCTACATGGTAGTAAATAATAGGAAAAATACATTGAAATGAGGGCTTGAACTACTTGAGGTATTCTCAATATCTATCCTTGGAGAGAAATCCAATAAACTTTCAGGGTACACCTAGAATATTGGAAAATGTAGCTAGTCTTGGTCTGGAGGCCCAGAATCCCAGTGGAAGAAGGATTTGGGATAAAGATGCATCAGAAATTATCTGGATTATATTTTTGTTCAATCAAAAAGGAATTTTCAAGAAAAAAATTTGTCATTGGCTAAGAGTATATTACAGTTTAAAAAAAAAATTACAATGTACAGGATTTTCTGAGGTTGCAAAATTGGCAGCCAAACAAGGCATTCATCAGAGGGCACAAAACAACATTATTTTATTATAATATTATTTTTGTGGATCTGTGATCTTGTAGCAAACGCTCCATTCATAAGTAGAAATCCCAACTTGCCCATGCCTCCTCATCTTCCATAATTCATGTTCTTGTTCTCTAATTCACCACCCTAGAGGATCTAATTAATAATGCTAGAAACTTTTCTGTCACTCTTTTCACATTTTGTAGGTGTCAGTGAAACACTCATTCTATGTACTATTTTGTCTCTCCCTATTCATTAACTCCAGTACTTCTTTGTTACTACTCCCTTGGGATGAAGGAAAATTCCTTGTTTTGCTATTCAAACTGCTTTTTAATCATACCTGAACCCACCTTTCCAACCTAATTTTACTTTTCTTTCTTTCTCATATTCTATGGTTCAATTAAACCATGCCCCTTGCTGTTCCTCACAGATAACTGTCCATCTCCCTTCTCCATGAGTAGGCATTGGTTGTTCCCCGTTCCTGGAGGACATCCTCACAATATCTGTTTGACTTTCTAGACTCAACTCAAGTATTATCTTTTATATGAAATCTTTCCTGATCTGTCCCCCATCTCCTAGAGTCCTCCACCTCATCACAGTCTGATTAGACTTCCAGTTCACTGTTATCTGTAAACTTATTTACATACATGCTGACTCTTGCAATGGAATACAAATTCCTTAAGGGAAAGCACTGTCTTTTTTGTCTTTTGTATTACCAGTACCTAGCTAGATGGCCCAATGAATAGAGCACAAGGCTTGGAATCAGGAGAGCCTGAATTCAAATCCAACCCCAAACATTTATTAGTTGTGTGACCCTAAACAAGTCACTTAACTCTGTTTGCCTCAGTTTTCTCAACAGAAAATTTAACTGGAGAAGGAAATGACAAACCACACTGGTATCTTTGCCAAGAAAACCGTAAATTAAGTCATAAAGAGCCAGACATAACTGAAATGATTGAGTGACACACATAGTAGGCACTTAATAAATGCTTATTTGTAATGTCCGGACTAGCTCTCTGATGGATCTTGGGACCAGCCTTGATCTTAGTGGAGGAGTACAGGAGCAAAAGAGCCACCAGGAAGATGGTCAAAGATGGAATTTCTCATTTCTAGTCCTCTCATCCTTAAGTACCTTAGTATAATTACATCATTACAGCACACTATGTATGTGTGAACTAGAGAACCATTACATCACCATACTAAGTACTAAGTATATATGTGAAGTAGAGAACCATCATCTCATCAATTCTACTGAGTTAACACCTTGTTGTAAGTATCCTTGTTTCAAGTATTCTTCTCCAGCATTCTGGCCCTCAACACTTATTGATTAAAGAAGAGTCAAAAAGTAAGTGCAAAACATAAATGGAGAACCCCCCCTAGGAAAAACACCCAGATAGGAGATGGAATAAGTAGTATAGTTTCTCTGGAACAGATAGAGGGTGAAGAGGAGTAATATGAAATAAGATAGCTGTGGTGGGGAGCAGACTGTAGAAAGCTTACTTAATAATAATTGCTAGCATTTATATATCACCTCCAGGTTTATAATGTGCTCCAAAAATCTTGTCTCATTGGATCCTTACAACACCAGTATTACATCTGAGGAAATCTGAGGTTGTCAGTATATAGTACAGGGATTAAGACATAGTCGGCATTTAATAATTTCTTTTAATTTTTTGTATTGAAATAATCAATTATAGTTCTTAAGCTCAGCCTTCTTGTTTCTTGTTCTTTCCACTTGACTATTGCCTCTGCTCATAATGAAGGGTATAAGGTTTAAGGGAAACAAAGAAGGCACTAGTATTCACCATGGAGGTTAATTTGGAATGGAATAGATCCAAAATCCAAACATTTAAAGTTTTTCCCATCAATATAGTTAATCTGATGTTTTTGAATTGAAATCTGATCCGCATCTCCCTCTCAAACATATATATATATGTATAACTGCAAGTGACAATATGATGCTTATTGTAAGTACAAACAAAATCTCACTCTAGGAAGAAGTGCATCAGCTGAGCCATAATTGAGGCATAAAAGGCACAAAGTAACTCTGCCAAGAACATGCTAGTTTTATTCCTAAATTTTGGCAGTTAGTCCTTTTGTATGTATGTCACTTGGTCTTCACATAACAAGGGCTTTAAAGTCTGGGTTTTGAGAATTTTGTCTTGAGGCATTAATGAATAGTTTTTTTCAGACTATCATCATTGCTCTATGCAAATAATAGAAGCCAATCAGAATGTCATTAATATGAACAGAAATCCTCTTGTCAGTTGCTATGATACTGTGTTCCCTTACATTCCTATTATGGGTATAAAAACATTTGTTTTGTGGGTGACAAGAAAAGGGGGAAGGGAGAATCAAGTAATAGCAATTTATGAAAACTTACTTTGGCATTAGGTCAAATATCAAGGCAACAAAGAAAACCCCAAAATGGTACTTGATCTCAAGGAACTTACTTTCTAATAGATAGACAACATAAACATAAATTTATAGTAACGAGATAAACACAGAGAATGACATAGGAAGGAACTAGTAGGTGGGGACATCAAGAAAGGCTTCTTGTGGGAACTGAGTCTTCAAGGAAGCCAAGGACTCAAAACTCAGAAGTTAAGGATAGCATTCTAGACATGAGGGACAGTCAGTGTAAGAGCATGGAGCTGAGTATTGGGAAAGTTATAATGTTATAGGGATACTTATTACTGAAGCTATAAGCCATTCTTCAAAGGGATAAAATAATATTATTCTTTCTAGTTTCTCATCAAACATGAAATTAGGACGCTAGAAAAGGGAAATGGGGGGCAGGAAATCCTCACATTTGGGATGAATAGATTTAGGATGTTAATTTGTTAACAAAATTGAAAAGAATGGAAGGAAGTAAACATTTAAAAATTTTTTTATTATAGCTTTTTATTTACAAGATATATGCATGGGTAATTTTTCATCATTGACAACTGCAAAACCTTTTGTTCCAACTTTTCCCCTCCTTCCCCCCACCCCCTCCCCCAGATGGCAGGTTGACCAATACCTGTTAAATATGTTAAAGTATAAATTAAATACAACATATGTATACATGTCCAAACAGTTATTTTGCTGTACAAAAAGAATCGGAAATTTGAAGTATTATACAATTAGCCTGTGAAGGAAATTAAAAAAAAAATGCAGGCTGACAAAATTAGAGGGATTTGGAATTCTATGTAATGGTTCATAGTCATCTCCCAGAGTTCTTTCGCTGGATGTATCTGGTTCAATTCATTACTGCTCTATTGGTGGCCACGTCCATCAGAATTGACCATCGTATAGTATTGTTTCTGAAGTATATAATGATCTTCTAGTTCTGCTCATTTCACTCAGCATGAGTTCATGTAAGTCTCTCCAGGCCTTTCTGAAATCATCCTGCTGGTCAGGAAATAAACATTTTTAGAGCCCTTTACAAAAATTATTAACCTTAGGAGGGAGGTACACTTTTTTTTTATAGTTGAGAAAACTGAGGCAGAAAGATGGTTAAATGACTTGTCTGGGTCACATTGCTTTTAAGTGTCTGAAGCCAGATTTAAACTCAAATATTCCTCATTTCCTGGACTCTACCCATTGCACTAATTCCTTCTAAGAAAAGAGCTTAGATTTTCAAATCAGATTACAAATGATAAGTTAATTTGGCTTCTAAAAGTTGAGCCATTAATTATAAAGAAAATCATAAATGTTTAATTTTCTAGTCCTGAAATAATTGATCTTATTAGCTAAAGTGCCTAATCTTAGCCTTGGAGAATGGATGATGAAATAGAATTCTCTTCCCTTTGTAGAGAAGCTGGGGGTGATAAATGTGGAATGTCACATTAGCTATTAGATGGGATCACTGTTTGGTTTGCTTTATTCAGTAAAAATAAATGAATGAACGAACGATGCTGAGACTAGCTACCATCTATAAAATGTGATACTTCATATTGCCTTATAACAAGAAGTAATGAAGAGAACAAAACTGTCATGGTTATGTTACTAATTTAAAGATTCATTATTCAGTAAGTATAGTCTACCAATCCAGTTCAAAATCTTCCACTCCTAAGTAGATGAGATCTTTAAAAATTGCTATGGTACAAAAAAAATAATCACTTGGTAACGATTTCTGATGGTGAATCATTTTACTCTTAACTACATAGGATTCATTGATTGATAAAGTATTGGTTATTGTGGTGAGATAAAGAGAAAGTAGGGGCAGCTAGGTGGTGCAGTGGATAGAGCACCAGGTTCAAATCTGGTCTCAGACACTTAACACTTCCTAGCTGTGTGACCCTGGACAAGTCACTTAACCCCAGCCTCAAAAAAAAAAAAAAAAAAAAAGAGAGAGAGAAAGTAGAAGGCATTATGGTATGTCAACTCATTTGTATATACCTGTTAAATGATGAAGGTAAAACTGAAAAAGGGGGAAAGTATATTAACTTTTGGAGACTGAAGCATGATTTTAAAAGGAATATCAATTTTACAGGAGAAATTTGGAGACTGTTATCATTTAGCTAACAAAAAAATCATAGAGAGTCAGGTTGCAGAGCTCTCATTTAAATTATTATGGTTAGAGGAACCTGGAAAAAGAAATCTGAACTATGTTGCTGTGAATTCTGTCTGGTTGAATAATGAAGCATTTTGGTAAGTGAATAATTAATTAGGTGGGCCGGTCTGTACAGCCCCAAAATAGCTAATCTGATAAAATTTGCTATTTTCTGCCTTGAAGAGAAATGCTATTCAAGAGCATTCAGTCTTCAAGAGCAAACGATAATGTTTTATAAATGCCCTACTTGAAAATGCTTGTAAATGCTACATTGGAATACAGAAGTGATTTACCTAAATAAAGAGCGATAGGGGCTAAACAAATAAGTAGTAAGCAGAGAATTAGTTTCTTGTAATACTGATGTTCCTAAGTGGACTGATGGCATCAAAGCCTCTAGCCCATAATCTTGAGTTTCCCTAAACATAAGGATTTTCTTCTTTCATGTATTTCCTTTCCAGTTCCCCCTAAGTGCCCACACTTTACCACAGATACTGAGTGTGTTGATGGAAGAGTGGGAACCATGTTTATGTGTGGATTGTGAAATATTTTGTTAATTATACATTTCTTTCAAAATATAAATGATATTATTTATTTTGGCTTATTCTTATGTAACTTATTTTAATTTATTTTTTAAACATTATTTAAGATATAAAAGGATTCTTGTCATAATTGCCTTGTATAAAGTGCATTGCATTATAAATGGATGGATGTATAAATGGGAAATACATTGAATGGACTCAAGAGCTAGAATGGTAAGTGAAAGAAATGTTTTTCCTTCCAAAAGAATTATATCAAGGACCCAGAAAAAAATTGAATATAACCTCATTAGGAATCTGGATTTGCCTAGGGACAGGTATGCTGAAATGATAGAACCAACCCAGAACATAGTGGTTGTCAATATGCCTAGGTATTAGATGTGAATATTCTGTATAGTGGAGAGTGATTATTCATATCACCCAGCTATTAATGCCCAACTTACATTATACTGGAAATGCAAAGATAAAATATTGCTGAGAGGCTTTGTGGAGGAGAGATAGGTTGAATTTGACTTTGAAGGTTAGATGAAAAATCACAAATAGAGAAAGGAGGAAGGACACTCTAGGAGGAGAGAGTAGCATGGGCAAAAGCACAGATGCATGAGAGCAGAGAGAATACATAAGGTGGCATAGTGCATAAAGTGTTAGCCTTGGAATCAGAAAGACTTGAATTCAAAACCTGCCTCAGATACTTAATAGCCGTGTGAACCTGAGCAAGTTACTTACTTTTTTTAAACCTCTGTTGCCTCATCTGTAAAACAGGGCTAAGAACACCTATCTCATGGAGTTGTATAACAAGTAAAGCTCTTTGCCATCTTTAAAGTACTATGTAAATATAGTTATTATTTTTGTTTCACTGAAGAGTAAACAGTTTGATTGGCAATAAATTAAGATGAGGTTGGAAAAATAGGGTATCACCAGTCAGAATAAGAAGAATGCTAAGGAGAAAAAGATTCCGAACTTTATTTTATAGATAACATAATAGTATTAGGCTTATTTTAAAGTCAAAATGAAAATAAAATTAATGCAGCCGTGTTGAAGAAATTGTAATTAATGCCAGAGACCAAGTTCTGGGGTGATGATCATGGATTGGTGTTTAATTTTCATTTTAAGTCTCAAAAACTTTTATGAGTTTGACTCAGTTCTGGCTTCCTTTCTTTTGTTCTTTTTTCTCCTTCATTTTAGCTTTATCCCTAGGAATAGACTTTTTTATTGCCTTTTTTAATAAGCATGCTTCAGTGGTCATGCCTTTGACAGTCAGTTTCCTATGATTTTCATAAAACCAACTTCTCCTCACTTGAAAGGCATTGTTTTCTTCGTTTCAGAATAATCTCAAAGAGAGAAATGGCTGATGAACAAGCCTGATCTTGTAATAGGCAAGATTCTACAAAACAAGGAGTTTAACTCCGATAGTATTTGAGACATAAGAATGTTTAAAAATGAGTCACTGTGGATTCATAATGAGTCATTCATCACAGAAAAATAGTAAGATGAAAAAAAAAATATATATATATATATATATATATTCCACTTGGATTTCAGAGACTATTTAAGACAGTTCTGCTCAACAGGATTATTAGCAATTTCAAATACAATTTGCCAACTTTCACTAATCAGATTGCCAAAATGATGGAAAGTAAATACCAAAAAGCTAAAGATACAAAGTCAAGAAGTATAATAGAGGGGAAAAAAAGCAACTTACTCATGAAAAATGGAAGAACTGATTGTCATGACACATAGTAGTCCATCACCTTTTAATTAGGCAAACTGCACAAAGGATCCGACAACATTTACCAAATGACCGTTAGACCATTTTAAATGATTTTTAAAAAAAATTTTATTCACAATTATGTGTAAAAACAAATGTTAACTTTTATCTTTTTATTTAAATTTCTAATTCTTTTCTTTCCCTTCTTGCTCTCTGAGATGATAAACAATTTATACATAGGTAACCATGCACAATTTCCACATTAGTCCTATTATGAAAGAAAACACAGACTAATACAAAAACACACAAAAAAGTGAAAAATAATATATTTCAATCTTCAGTGTTCATTACTTCTTTCTCTGGAGGTGGATAGCATTTTTCATCATGGGGTCTTTTGGAACTGTGTTGGATTGTTGTCAGAGTACCTAAGTTTTTATATTTAATCATCTTTACAATATTGTTTTACATATTTTTACACATATTTCCAATATATGTTGTTACTATGTATAGTAACTTCACTTTCCATTTCTTTGTAGATTTTTCTAAAACCATCCTGCTCCTTATTTCTTATAGCACAATAGTATTCTGTCACACTCATATAAAAATAACTTGTCACCTATTCCCTAATTGATGGGCATCCTTTCGATTTTGAATTCTTTGCCACTATAAAAACAGCTGCTGTAAATATTTTTGTGCAGATAAGTCCTTTTCACTTTCAAAAAATCTCTTTGAGATATAGACGTAATAGTATAGTATTACTAGGATAGACTAAAAGTCTAGAGTATGGACAGTTTTATAATCCTTTTAACAAAGTTCCAAATTGCTTTCCAGATGGTTGGGTCAGTTCACAATGTCAAATGTATATGCAAAGAGTGTATATACATAAAGTGCTTTATAAATGAGTTAATTCAAATAGTCAATAAACATTTGTCAAGTTCTTACTATATGTCAGTCACTATATTAAACAATATAGGCGTATAAAGAAAAGCAAAAGATAGTCCTTGCCCTAGAGGAAATCACAATTGATAGGGAAAACAAAGATCCAGCAAAAAAAAAAAAAAAAAAAGACTGAAAAGAATGGATCAGATATGAAGGGAAAAAACTAAAAGAGAGTAGTATCAAAAAAATTTTCAAGAGGCGTATGATTAACAATGTCAAAAATGGCAGAGAAGTTAAAAAGAATTTGGATTGAGAAAGGGCCATTGGATTTGACAGATCACTGGTAAATTTGGAAAAAAGCAGTTTCAGTTTCACAATAATAATAGTTTAAGCTGATGAATATATCTAGTTTCTTTCACAAAACTCACGTTGTGTTCACTTATCCTTCCATCAGGCACATACAATAAAGCTCTATTTAAATGCCTCATTGTTTAATGGAGGTCACCTTTGGTTTTCAGAGATCATGACAGCACATTTCAAACTCCAGTAGGTTCCATCAAGTTGGAAAAGCTTTGTATCTGGGCATGATAATAGACTAAAATAGATAAATTCATGACCTCATTTGGGGTTTTCTTGGTGAAGTTTGTCAATTCCCTTTCCAGCTCATTTTACAGATGAGGAACTAAGGCAAACATAATTAAGTGATTTACCCAGAGTCATTTAGCTAATAAGTATATGAAGACAGATTTGAACTCAGAAAGATGAGCCTTCCTGTCTCCAAGTCCAAAATTCTGTCCACTGTGCTAACCAACTGCTCGAAGTATCACCTAGCTGTCCATCATTCAAGGACTGGTCACAAAATAATGATATTTTTTGTGACCTATGACACATATAAAAACTAAAGGAGAGAGTGCTTCAGGATTTTAATAGAATTGAAGTAAGAATATGGATAACAATCAAACACACAAAATGTAAATATAGCACTTGATATTTCATGAGGTACTTTAGGATCCTTTAATCAATGTTGGTCTTTCTGTAACAAAAGGGCCCACTCTCCCTTGTAAAAATATGTTGCCCTGTCAATGCTGAAAAATTACCTGTGCATATATCTTGTAAATTAAAAGCTATATAATAAAAAAAGAAAGGGAGAAAAAATATGTTGCCTTAATATTAGACTATCCACACATATGAAGAGTTAACTCTTCATCCCAGGAAAGGATAATTCTCTGGGAGGATAAAAGAAGGGCAGCATTGGGTCTGACAGAATCGACTCTGGGATAAAGTCTTGACGCCAGGCAGGCTGAAAGGAGACCAGTCTGATTTGAGGAAGGACAAGAGTTGGAGGAGATTCAGAGCTCCCAAGAAACCTGCGCACAGAGGAAAAGATTTTACAGATCTCCTCCCAGAGAATGGGCATGGGACAATGCAAGGGCTTCTGGGAAGAAGTACTTCAACCAATGAGCTTCCTCCTCCTAAGCATGCAAGCTCTTCCCCAGGAAAGGCCGGAACTAGAGAATTGTCAAGTACTGACTTAGCACTTAGTAAGAACCTAATATCTCATTATCTCATTAGCACTTAGTAAGAACCTAACAACTCTTTGAGTCAGAGGCTATGTAGCACATCATTTCCATGGCCCAGATACAACTTATTATTGTTGCTGTTTTGTTTTGTTTTTTTCCCCACAACTGTCAAGTCCCAAAGAAAATACATGGACTACCTCAGTCCACAAATTCCATTTCATTCATAGCTGCCTCCACAATATAATCTCCCCTTCCCTCAAATTAACAATCTTCTGGCACCTCTTTTTTCTATTGAGCATGAATTATTTTGAATTATAGATATTTGTGTATATTATTGTATTTTTCTACTAGATTGCATATTATCAAACGTTCAAGGGCCATTGTGAATAATGTATTTTGCTTAAAGCATGGATTTTTTTAATTAAAGTTTTTTTTATTTACAAAACATATGCATGAGTAATTTTTCAACATGTACCCTTGCAAAACCTTCTGTTCCAAATTTGCTCCCCATTCCCCCATCTCCTCCTCTAGATGGCAGATAGTCCAATACATGTTAAATGTGTTAAAATATATGTTAAATCCAATATATGTGCACAAATTTATACAGTTATCTTGCTGCACAAGAAAAATCGGATCAAGAAGGGAAAAAAACCTGAGAAAGAAAACAAAATGTAAACAAACAACAGAAAGAGTGAAAATGTTATATTGTGGTCCACACTCAATTCCCACAGTTCTCTCTCTAGATCTCTTCATCACTGAATAATTGGAACTGATTTGAATCATCTCATTGTTGAAGAGAGCCACAATCATCAGAATTGATCATCTTATAGAATTGATGCCCTGTATAATGATCTCCTGGTCCTGCTCATTTCACTCAGCATCAGTTGATGTAAGTCTCTCCAGGCCTCTATGTATTCATCCTGCTGGTCATTTCTTACAGAACAATAATATTCCATAACAATCATATACCATAATTTATTCTCTTTGGGATATAAGCCCAGTAGAAACACTGCTGGGTCAGAGTATGCCCAGTTTGATCACTTTTTGAGCATAGTTCCAAATTGTACTCCAGAATGATTTGATCCTTTGACAGTTCCATTAACAATGTATCAATGCCCCATTTCCCCCCATATATCCTCCAACATTCATCATTATCTTTTCTTGTCATCTTAGCCAATCTGAGAGCTGTGTAAATGTACCTCAGAGTAGTCTTAATTTTCATTTCTCTGCTCAATAGTGACTTGAAGCCCCTTTTCATATAACTAGAAATAATTTCAATTTTTTCATCTGAAAATTGTCTTTTCATATGCTTTGACCATTTATCAGTTGGAGAATGCTTTGATTTATTATAAATTTGAGTCAATTTTCTATATATTTTAGAAACGAGGCCTTTATCAGAATCTTTGAATATAAAAATGTTTTCCCAGTTTATTGCTTCCCTTCTAATCTTGTCTGCATTCATTTTATCTCTACAAAACTTTTTAATCTAATATAATCAAAACTATCTATTTTATGATCAATAATGATCTCTAGTTTTTCTTTGGTTACAAATTCCTTCCTCCGCAGGTCTGAGAGGTGAAATATCTTATGTTCTTCTAATTTTTTAAAAAATATCATTCTTTATATCTAGATCATGAACCCATTTCGACCTTATTTTGGTATATAGTGTTAGGTGTGGGTCAATTTCTAGTTTATGCCATACTAGTTTCCAATTTTCCCAGCAGTTTTTGTCAAATAGTGAATTCTTATGCCAAAAGCTGGGTGTCAAACACTAAATAAAACATGGGTTTTTAACATCTCTTTTGTATCATGGATCCTACTTCTCTTGGTAGTCTGGTGAACGTCTTCTCAGAATATTTTTAAAATGCTTAAAATAATATAGGATATACACAGGATTATAAAAGAAATCAATTATACTGAAATATAAGTATCAAAACATACGAATTTTTAAAAAATTCATGAACCTCAGGTTAAGAACCCCTTTCTTAAAGTATTCTGTAAATGTCAATTATAGTGATGATGATGATGAAGAAAAAGAAGAGAAAAAAATAGAAGGGCCTGAAAATAGCCTCTTACTTAGTCCCTACTAGAATTCCCTAGTAGAATGTAAAGAGACACTACAGACACATACACACACATATATACATACACACACAGAGTAGCTATTCAGAAAATATTTGGTGAGTATAACTGAATTGTTGAATTATTGAATGCCATGGAATAATCATAGTTTATATCCTAAATAATTAGATTAGATAATCTAGTTGACAGAGAAAAATCATTATATGTGAAGTGCTTCTTCCAGACAGCTTACTGGAGTTGGATAAGCCTCTTTAAAAAGATGTTCATGAGGGCCCACTAAGTGGATCTTAAGTGGGTAATGGGAGACAGAAGGGCCATGGCATAAGTATAGAATGGAATGAAAGAAAGGTACATGTTACTAGAGGAAAAGTTGTAAAGATTGTTAAGCTTAAAAGATTTTAGTCAAATTTTATGAGGAAAGAAAGAAGAAACCAATGAAGACAGTGGAAAACTATAAAAATGGTAATTGGTAGATTATATTAGACAAAAAGTAAGAGAGGAATACAGTAATAAAATGGGCACTGTACCAGTTACTAAATAGAGCATGGACAAGTGGCTTAGAGAGGCCTGGATAAAGCTCAAATGAAACATCAAAGACTTAGCAACAACAAATGCTATGTTGGAAAGCAAGCAGATCAACAATCAAAAAGGTGAAAGTAGCAGCAACTTTATGGATTTGAAAGGCCTCAACTATAGAAACTCTAGAGTCCTCAAGAAAATGCATATAAGAATTTGTAAATTGATAAATGGTCAAAGTATATGAAGAAGCAATTTTCAGAAAAAAGAATTCAATAATCACATTAAAGTACTCTAAGTCACTACTGTTTAGAGAAATGGAAATTAAAGCAACTCTGAGATATCACCTCATATATAGTTAGTATGACAGAAAAGAAAATTGACAAGGGCTGGAAGAGATATGGAAGAGATATGGAGAGACATGAATGCATTGCTGTTAGAGTTGTGAACTATTCTGCAGAATTATTTGGAACTAAACCCAAAGGTCTATAAAATTGTGCATAATCTATCATCCAGAATTAATAGATCTATATCCCAAGAAAACCAAAGAAAAAGGAAAATGAGCTATTGTACAAAAATAATTATAGTAACTCTTTGTAGTGGCAAAGAATTGGAAATAGAGGATGCTCATCAGTTAAGGAATAGATGAATAAGTTGTGGTATGTGATTGTAATGAAATACTATTGTGCTATTAAAAAAAAATGATGTACAGATGAGTTTCAGAAAAACCCCAGAAGACCCATAAGCATAGATAAAAAGTGAGCAAAAGAAGGAGAACATAATGTGTAGTAACAGAAATATTATAATAATCATCAACTGTGAAGACAGCTAATCTGATTAAGCACACATCATGAAAAATTCTACTTATCTCCAAAGAAAGAACTGATGAACTCTGAGTGCAAATCAAAGAATACTTTTTAAAAAAAAAACTTTCTTTATTTTTCTTGGTTTTGTGTGTTCATACTTTCTTTTTTCAACATGGTCAATATGGAAACAGGTTTTATATGATTTCATGTGTATAATCAACATCATATTGCTTATTTTTTGTTATTGTTTTTTTGTTTGTTTTGTTTTGTTTTGTTTTTTGCTGGGATTGAATGACTTGCCCAGGATCACATAGCTAGAAAGTGTTAAGTGTCTGAGGTCACATTTGAACTCAAGTCATCATGATTTCTGGGCTGGTGTTCTATCTACTATGCCACCTAGCTGCCCTCTGGGGTTTTTTTTGTTTATTTGTTTTCTTTTTATTATATTGCTTATTTTTTCAAGGAATGGGGGAGGGGAATGAAGAAAGAGAATTTGGAATTCAAAAATTTATATGTAATTTATTGAAGTAAATAAAATTGTTTGTTTTTGCTGATGCAATTGGGATTAAGTGACTTGGCCAAGGTCCCACAGCTAGGAAGTGTTAAGTGTCTGAGGTCAGATTTGAACTAGGGTCCTGCTGACTTCAGGAAGACTGTTCACTGCACCACCCCAGTAAAATGTATTTTTAAACTACAAAGAGGAAAATATCTTTAATATGCACAAGAAGAAAATCATTTCTTTAATAAAAGAGAATTAGATTTGCCTTTTTCCCCCTCATTGTTGAAATCCTATGAGTAAGCAAATGAGCCTGCTCCTCCAGCTCAGTTTTGTTCTGTCTCAGCCCTCTGACACATTTATGCTGCTGGAAACCACAGCAGTGGTGGCAGCAGCACCATGGTGACAGGGGCAACCAGGGACACATTCAGAAATGGAGGTTTCAGGGACTGATGTTGAAATGTATCTATTACTTGTCCAGATCAACCCACATTAACAGATGCTACTCACCAAGCTAAGTGTAGATATGTGGTGGGAGATGATGGCGAGAAGTGAGAGAGAAGAATGGTGAGTGCCAAGCTTGGCAATCCACAAAGGTCAGTTCATGCAGCCACAAGTCTGGCCACCTTCTAAGTATAACATGGTTGCTCTGGCCTCCCTCTCCCAGGACAAGCCTGTTACACTTCTCCCCCACAAAACACACACACACACACACACACACACACACACACACACACACACACATACACGGGTCAAAAAGTCTCTTTTCTCTGTCATTAAGCCTCTACCCTCTGTGAGTTCTCCCAATCCTAAGGGTCCAGTGACTAACACTGAAGCTTCATTGTTATCATTTAACATAAGATTATCTTTTGCAAAGGAATATTTGCTTCAAAGAAAGAGCAAGAGCAAACACACAAAATTTTCCCAATCACCTCATAGGCACAATTGCTCACTATATGTCTCCCTTTGTAGACCTGAAGACCTAATGAAGGACAATGGACTCCTAAGTGGAAGAAAACATTAATAATATTACAAAACATGTTTATAGATCCACTTGTGGGATACATGGAATCCCATGAAAACATTTATTTTTTATTTTGTTTTATTGTAATACTATTTTATTTTCCAAATATGTGCAAAGATTATTTTCAACACTTACTTTCACAAAATTTTGTATTCCAAAATTTTCTCCATCTTTCCCTCCTTCCCAAGACAACAGCAATTCAGCAAAGGATAAACATATGTAATTCTTCTAAACATTTTCATATTTGTCATACTGTATAAAAAAAATCAGATCAATAGGGGAAAAGCATAATAAAGGGGAAAATAAATAAACAACAACAAAAAGCAGAAAATATTATATGTTGATCCACATTCAGCCTTTATAGTTCTGTCTCTGGAGAGAGGGCACTTTCCATCATTAAGCCTATTGGAATTAAATCTTGAATCACCTCATTGTTGAAAAGAGCCAAATATATCCACTCATATGAAAGAGTGTTCCAAATCACTACTGATCGGAGAAATGCAAATTAAGACCACTCTGAGATACCACTACACACCTGTCAGATTGGCTAAAATGACAGGAACAAATAATGATGAATGTTGGAGGGGATGTGGGAAAACTGGGATACTGATGCATTGTTGGTGGAGTTGTGAAAGAATCCAGCTATTCTGGAGAGCAATTTGGAACTATGCCCCAAAAGTTGTCAAACTGTGCATACCCTTTGACCCAGCATTGCTGTTATTGGGATTATATCCCAAAGAAATACTAAAGAACGGAAAGGGACCTGTATGTGCCAAAATGTTTGTGGCAGCTCTTTTTGTTGTAGCTAGAAACTGGAAGTTGAATGGATGTCCATCAATTGGAGAATGGTTGGGTAAATTGTGGTATATGAAGGTTATGCAATATTATTGCTCTGTAAGAAATGACCAGCAGGAGGAATACAGAAAGGCTTGGAGAGACTTAAATCAACTGATGCTGAGTGAAATGAGCAGAACCAGAAGATCACTATACACTTCAACAACAATACTGTATGAGGATGTATTCTGATGGAAGTAGAAATCTTCAACATAAAGAAGAGCCAACTCACTTCCAGTTGATCAATGATGGACAGAAACAACTACACCCAGAGAAGGAACACTGGGAAGTGAATGTAAATTGTTAGCACTACTGTCTATCTACCCAGGTTACTTATACCTTCGCAATCTAATACTTAATGTGCAACAAGAAAATGGTATTTACACACATATATTATATCTAGGTTATATTGTAACACATGTAAAATGTATGGGATTACCTGCCATCGGGGGGAGGGAGTAGAGGGAGGGGAGGATAATTTGGAAAAAATGAATACAAGGGATAATATTATTTTAAAAATTACTCATGCATATATATACTGTGGGGAAAAAATTCTAAATAATGATAAAAAAAGAAAAGAGCCAAGTGCATCACAGTTGATCATTATATAATCTTATTGCTGTATACAATATTTTCTTGGTTCTTTTCACTTCACTTAGTGTCAGTTCATGTAAGTCTTTCCAGGCTTTTCTGAAATCAGCCTGGTCATCATTTCTTATAGAACAATAATATTCCATTATATTCATATACCATAACTAATTCAGCCAATTCCCAGATGAGAGGCATCCACTCAATTTTCACTTCCTTCAGGAAAATATTTCTTGCAGGGGTCCTGTTTAGGTAATAATTTGACTAAACATATATTACAGAATTCATGGGTTTATATGAAGTATAATGACTTACTGACGAAGGTATAGAATAATTACCTAACAATATTCACGTTTTCATTAAAAGGATGGTGATTTAAAACACTGAACTGTATATATCTAAATTAATGGATCTAGACCCTCACCCCACTTGCTAGGATTACTGCAATAATCTCCTAATTGTTCTCCCAGCATCCAGCTTTTCCCTTTTCCAATTCATCCTTCATGGAGACGCAAAATTAATATAATAAAGGCCTGACCATAGCATTCCTTTCAGCAAGAACCATTTATGGCTCTCCACTGCCTTCATATCAAACACAAAGTCCTCTATTTCATATGAAGCCCTTCACAGTCTGGTTGAAGCCCATCTTTCCAGCCTAATTACATATTCCTTTTCCACACACAGTAAATGGATCCAGCCACATTTGCTATTCCCCATACACAACAACCTTTCTCCTTTCTCTGCAGTCTGCACAGAAATCCCTCCAGTCTGGCATCCTCTCCCCTCCATACCTTCATCTCTTTAAATCCTTCATACCCTTCAATCCTCATCTCAAAACTTCAAGAAGTTTTCCTAATTCTCCCTGTTGTTATCCCTTCCAAAAATCACACGGCATTTACCTTTATATAATGTATCTGTGAGCACAGTGCCTCTCTTTAGTAAAATGTAAGCTACTTGAGGACAGACACTGCATCACTTTGGTATTAGGATCTCTACAACATTGTACAGGAGTTGACATGTCGCAGACTCTTCGACATGTGCTTATTAATGGCACTAACACTACAAAAGTCCTTGCCTGCCTTCATAGAGTTCACAAAATATGACACCTCCACAAATAACTATAATGTCAGCTAAATTATGATGAATGCAAGATTAAGGTACAAAGAACTCAGGAAAAAATATAAGTTAAATAGAAATTAGAGCTAGAAGAATCAGAAAGAAGTGGGGGAAAGGAGGCTTTTGGCAGACATAAGGGAAAGAGAGTGGGCATTCCAGACTTAAGGGACATAATACAAATTCACAGGGCAGGAGCTATCAGAGTTTTGGAGAATAGGTCCTGTTCCTATCTGGTTGAAATATAATATTATAAAACTAGCAATGCAAATAAAATATAATAGTCATATGCAAATTCAAATAAAATCTGGAATGAAACAATTCCACCAAAAAACAAAACATAAAAAGCAATTTTTAAAAATTTAATTGGCAGTATAAAATAGTAAATGGGGTGGCTAGGTAGCACTGTGGATAGAATGCTGAGTCTGAAGTGAAGAAGTTGACATCTTACTGAGTTCAAATCTGGCCTTAGGTGCTCAACTGTGGGATCCTGAATAAGTCACTTAACCCTGTTTGCCTCAGTTTCCTCACCTATAAAATGAGCAAAGGAAAAAATGACAAACCATTCTGGTATCTTTGCCAAGAAAACCCCAGATGGGGTCACAAAAAGTCAGATTCAGCTTAAATGACTGAACAGCAAGAATAGTAAATGGAGTGTTGGTCTTGGAGCCAGGACCACCTGGATTTCAAATCCTTCTTCCAAAACTTATAGTCTGGGAAACCCTGAGCGAGTCAAAGTTATCACAGAGCAGATACAGGCCTGCATGAGTAGAAGGAACTCTTTTATCTCAGAACTTTATACCAGAGAATTCATAGTCTCTACCCTAAATAGAGGCAGTTGCTGGTACAATGGATAGATTGTTGGGCCTGGAGTCAGGAAGACCTGGATTTAAATTCTGTCTCAGATGTACACTAGCTGTGGCCTTAGACAAGTAATTTAACTTCTGTTTGCTTCCTCAAATATAAAATGAGAGTTATAATAATACTACCCTTGCAGCTAAGTTCTAGGGATCAAATGAGATAATAGTTGCAAAAAGCACTTAGCATAGTACCTGATACATAATAGCTACTACATAAATATCTATTCCTTCCCTCCCTAATCAAAAGTGATTGCTCTGATTAATATAAAAGTATTTACCAATTTTTGACCTACTATTGAGTGTTGCCTTATGTCTCTTTCAATGACATTTTATGTGCTTAGTTAACTACATAAATCAAATTATCTGAGTAATTTATTATGAAAGCAATTATTTTTAATAGTGTCTTATCTGCCAAGACATACATGGAGTTTTTTCAAGAAAATAATAAAGTAGATTTAATCACAATTCTCATTAACAATTAATATCTCAATAAGAGCCTAAATTTTGTATTATTAAAAAAGAAATAAAACATTTGAAAACTTTCATCTTTATCTCCTTTTTAATGTTTACTTTTGTATATATTTCACAGTACAATCTATTAGTACAGTATTACAAGCATATAAATTACAAATAAAATGTTTTGCTGATAGACTACCAAAATAATTTGGAAAACACTGTCCTGAAACACTCAGAGTTCAAATGATTCTCCCAGGTCACACAGCTACTGGTGTCAGGGACCAGCCTGCTCTAAGCCAGCCTCCCTCTCCATAGTTCTTCATGTAGAATTGAATGTAGACCCCCCCCCTACTTCTAGTCCTCCACCTGTAAAGGAACAGAAAATGAAAAAGTGTGTTTCCAAATCCAAACTGATTATTTTCGAGGGTTCAAAGACAGTGATTGAGATCTCTAGTTAAGATGATTCAATGGAGGAAGAAATATAGCTATGTGACCCTGATAAATCACATAACATTGTTTCTTCATCTGTAAAATGAGCTGGAAAAGGCAAAGGCAAACTACTTCAATATCTCTACCAAGAAAACTCCAAAAGAAAACTCCACAAAGAGTTGGATATAACTTAAAAGACTGAATCGACAAGAAGACCTAAATTTTGGCTACATGAACTTGGGCAATTTGATTTAACCTCTCATCCTAAATTTCCTCACCTGTAAAAATGGGATAACAATAGTACCTCTCTCCCAGGGTAGAGGTGAGGATTAAATGAGATAAATGTAAAATGCTTTGCAAACCTAAAAGTGCTATATAAATGACAATTGTTATTGTTATTCTGTCTCCACTATATACTTGGTCTTATCATGTGGAAATGGGAAATCTTATCATATGGTGTTTAGGAACTGGGGAAAAAAGAGTGAAAAACTGATATTGAAGCACTTAGCTCCTTCTCTAGCTGCTGGAAGAAAAATCCAAGATGACTTTGGCCAAGTAGATTTTCTCCATCAAGCAAAGGACTTTGGCAATTTTCTGAAGGGACTGATTTAGGCAAGGCAGTCCCCAGCCTACATGCATGATTCAGGGTATTGCTGGAAAAATCCTTCAGCTTTCCTAATGCATGATCTTGTCCCTGGACTCTGCCTCTAGTCTATCCAGGAGCTGAATGTGCTGATGGATCTGGGTGAGCTTGTTGGGGTCAAATTCCAGTCCATTTCAGTCAGAGTTCCCCTGAAATGTAAGATGTTTTTTGTTTGTTTGTTTGTTTTTGTTCTGTACAGTTGGAGCCTGAGGAAGAGGCTGAATTAAAATAACCAGGACAAATCCTAGCCACTCTCCTGAAGAAACTAGAAGTAGAGATGCTTCTGAATACTTCCCATCTCACTTTCCCCAACAACAAGTTAGCTTACTAAATACAAAATTAGCAACCATCCAACTCAGCTTAAAATCAGAAGCTACTTCCTCTTTCACCACTAGCTGTCTTCACATTATTTAGGTCAATTTGCAAGTTCGATTCAAATATTCCAATATCCTATACAATATATTCCAAAACAAAAAAGGGATGAGGGGCGGCAGCATTCATTTAGCTTACAGGTCGTTCACAATTATTTTGTTTTATTCTGATATTTTTCATTTTTATCTTAATAACTTTAATAATTTGTATGCCTACAATGGTGCTTCCTAAAAAGGAAAGGACCCCAGAGTAGAGACTTGCTTACTGGCTTTCCTGCCTGATTATTTTTTTTGCACCTGAAAGCAAAGATAAGGAAACCCATTCCCTAAGTAATATTTGGTATTCTTAGGCAAACCTCCCCCTGAAACAGGTTATAGTTATTGACTTGCTTGGCTGGGTTCAGATATGTGCTTCAAGTGCTTCAAGCTCTATATTGTCATGGATGACTTGTCTTATTGATATGTTTACTCGCTCTAATTGTATAGTTTGTGATCCAGCCACATGTTTCTATTCTTTAAGATTCTTGGACAGCAGAATATAACAATAGAGAAAGAATCTATTCTTGATGCAAACTTTCAACTCAAGTTCTCTTGCTCTGCCCTTAATAACATTTAAGGATAGTTTTATACTATCATTTCTGTGATGTTTCTTTTGATATTTTAAGGCCAACTCCCTAGGTTGTTTTTTTTTTTTTTCTTTCCCCAAGTAAGCCTGAATTTATATTGTAATCTTCTTGAGTGCGGAGAATGCCTATTACTATAAACCCTCTATAAGTAATCTAAAAAGAGTACCATTAATAAAAATATTTTCATGACATCATCATTTTACATGTGTAATTAAGGTCACTACTGGAAAAAATCTAAGTGTATATATAATGAAGAAAGAAGCTCTAGCCAAGAAATAATGTTTCAGGATAAACAAATTCTTTCCTATTACATTCCAGTGTCAGCTACTAATAATTGCACACACTGGGTGTGAAATTTATAATTAAATAACTTTGTGTTGCTTAGTAAATAAACAATCTTAAGACATTTAAAATCAATAGCTCCATAAATGGAACTCTGTAAATGCCACTTAAGAGAGACAAAAGCTTTTTTTTTCTCTCTTCACCAAGAATCCTCACATTTTCTTAAGCTTTATTTCTTTATTTAAAAAAAAAAACAAAAACATCATTTAACAATTATCTCTATTCCTATCCCAGTTCTGATATCTATTGTTTGGGATCTAGAGATTTAAAAAACACAAGGTTGTATAATAAACATTTACTTAAAGTGTTCAGGTAATGGTATGATGACATTTCTATGAGTTCTGTTTCTTAAAGGGAAATGGCAATTACTCCATGACTTCTGTTCTGAATAATTCTTGCCTGTCTTCCAACATATTCAACATAAAAGATCCACCTAAAAAAGCTAGATAATTTTTCCCTAGTTATTTAATATCTTAACAGTGATGGTATATTGCAATATTTGGCTAACCAGCCATTGTATCAAAGTTTGCCACTTGACTGATCTTCCTTTTCCAGTCATACATAGCTTTGATGTTCTTTCTTCCAATTTTTGTTCATTTTGTTGTTGGTAAGATATCACAGTCTGCTTACATGCACCTTTTCGTTGACTTTAGATAATTTATAATTTGCAATGTGTAAGCATTTAACATGACTGGGAGAATAGTGAATCTAAAAAGAAATAGGTTTTTATAGCAAAATAGATTAATAATTATAAGCCCTGAATTTTTTCTCAAATGCAATACACAATTTTCTCTGAGAACTTAACTCAGGGCATAGATCACCGTCCATCTGAGGTACTGATCAAGAGATAGGGAGATAGATAGATGGGGAATGAGGGTGGGGAGACAGACAGATAGACAGAAACATGAATGAATAGATAGATGCATGCATAGATGATGGATATATGGGTTATCCATATAGTTAAAACTGCAATTTGGGTAATATATAATTTTTGTCAACTTTGTTTTTCTGATTGTGGATCAACTGAACTATTATAAACAATTAGAGATTTCAGTGAGGTGACTTGGTAGTGTTCCAGAGCTTAATGTAATTGGAATAATGCTATCTATAAATAAACTATCTTGACAAACTTTATGAATGATCAGCAACTTCTGTTCTCTATGGATTAGGTATAGGATAGCTTTATCTCCTGAAGTCCAGCTCCATATTACCAGCTACTCATTGGACTTAACAGCTTGATTGTGGCAGTGGCAGTAGGCATCTCAAATGCAACATGTACAAAGCTAAATTTATTGTGTGTTCCCTCTAACCTAGCTGCAGTAGGAATGACTTGTTCTAATAATCTAGATGGGAACAATGATAGTAGACCACACTGAGCTGTTAAAAATTTACCACAAATGTTCCAGTATCTTTAAAAGGCAATGAAAATATCCTTGAGACTTGATTGGTCCAACATACTTAGACTTAAATAACTGATGTAAATTTACATTTACCTAAGGTATAAACTCATAACCAAGTTATTCAAGCTCCTCAAGCTTGATGGACTTCTTAATGATGTGAAAGTCAACACAATTTAATAACTATAAGGAACTAGAATAGAAGTGGGGGGAGAGCTGCATCCAACTTATTGAATATTCTTCCCATTCTATTATTAAGTAAACTTCTTTTGTAAAATATATTGTCTACATGTTTCTAATTTCACCCTAATCTTAAATCTGAATTAACAGACTAACCTTAATTAGATTTTGCCATGAACACCAACACTCTTCCAAATTTCTTTTTTCCTGTTTAGGGGAATTCTTCTAGTCATCGCAGTTTGCAATATTGGATTCATCTTTACTTTTCTGTCTCCCTCAGTCCTATATCCTATTACTTACCAAATATTATTAATCTTACTACTGCAACCTCTCATTCATCCATTTTCCCTTTGCCACTCACATAGATACTCTATGCTAGTTCAGGTTCTCAACCTCTTCCACCCAGACTATTGAAATATGGCCTTCTAATTGGTCTCCCAGCCCACAGTATGTCTATGTCTATTTTTCTCCCACATAGCTGCACAATTGAAATTTTTAAACGTAGAACTGATTATGTCAATGTCTCCCTATTACTTCTAAGAATAAAATAATATGTAAACTATTCATCCAGACATTTAAAGCCATCTACAATCTGGATCCCTCTTATATTTCCAGCTTATTTTATATTATTCCCCTTCATATACTCTCCAATTTATTCAAAGTGACCTGCAAATTGTTCCCTTTATTCCATTTCATCTCATATACTTGCAACTTAGTATAAATGTTTTGCTACATCTGGAATGAACATTTTCCTCTTTCACTTCATAACATCCCAAGTGAATTGTATTTGGTAGATTTGCAATTTTATATGCAATGATTTTTTTTTATTATACTGTGCCTATGCTTATTTTATTCAATAAATTAAAAATAAAATAAATAAAAATTGTTAATTACTTTCCCTTTGCTTTAATAGACCATATCACAGAATGATGAACATTTTAGACCATCATTGTGAATCTTTTACATTTTTAAATTTGTCATTTCTAGATCTTTTCATCAGGGTTTACCTGTTATATGTGCCTTGAAATCCAATGTAACTCAATATTTTAAAACCTAAATTATGTAAGGTGAGGGATTTCATAATGATTCATTAATTCATATCCTTTTTGAGGGACTTCTATGTGTGAGATACTATGCAAACAGTATTTGGGTCCTAAAACCTTTGACTGCTAAGATCCTCAGGAAACACATTTTATAATATAGGTAAAGCTTCAACACATGTAATGTTATGGCATAGAAATCAATTCATCTTGGTCATATAATATGTATGAACTTCAATTATCTTAAATCCTAGAGCATAAATTCTGGCCTGGCAGATCCATTCACTGAAAGATGACTCCTTAGTCATTTCTGAAGAAAGAACTTGCAGAAAAGGTTATTTATGTGTTCTCCTACTTTCTCCAATAGGTCACCCAGAATTATTTGCTAGGAATAAAAATGAGGAGTTGCAGCTATGTCATTATCACAGAGCCCTGAATCCAGGATTGTATATACTGCTCTTGATAGACCATTTAGTGATAACTACTAGTGGACTTTGGATGGAGGGATATGTATCTGATCCAGAAATAAGGTGATTGAAAGAAAATGCTCCATACTAAAAATGAAAAAAAAAAATGGTACATCCTACCTTTGATATATCATTTGGTGATAATTATGGCTGAACTGGACTTTTGGGGGTACAAATCTGATCCAGAAATAGGAAAGTGATGATTGGGAAAAGAAAAAAAAACCTCTCCATACCAACAATGAAAACCAAATTGCTTCTGTACCTCCTCTAAAAGTTTTTCAGGGATCCAGGCCATGGTCTATTTTGATGGTGACTTTATCTCTTCCAGGAATCACACCCAGCCCATTGAATTAGTCCAGGCAGTCCTCCTGTACCTACTTCAGTAGTGGTAACTGATAAGATGGGGAAATGTCCATATAAGATAGAGGAGAGGGAATTTTTCTGGTGATCATAGGTCTGCAAAGAATCTGAAGGATTCATGTAAGGTAGAAGAAGCTTTACTATAGAAGGGGACTTCTATATCAATAAACGACCTGTAACGCTTCCTTAGTTTTAGAAACTGTGCTCTGATAATGATTCTCACTCTTAGAGTGCAAAGGGCTCCTAAGTTATGGCATAATATCATTCCATAAACAAGATGATAAAAAATAACCCAAAGCTTTCCAGTGGACAAGATAGGCAAAAAGCACATTAGATTTTAAAATCTTCTTATCTTAATCTATGTTTTGGTCTACTTTGGATAAGGCATGGAGATTGGATAGGCATGGATTTATCTTGGAGAACAATCCAATGGTAACACAATGAAGGCAAGCCTCACATAAGCCATGCTTCTTCCCACCTTGCCCTTACTCCACACGGATTGTTGCCGTTATCTGATTGATACATAAAGTCACTTCTCTCCGTCTCTCAGTCAGTCACTCTTTACTCAGTCACTTGAAGTAAAGAGAACGCATCTTGAGGGAACATGATACAATATCATCATTCACTCTACACATAAGAATCTTTATATTGATTGGCAGTGTGGTCTCAAGGTGAACAGTTCTGTGAAAACATATTCTAAAATCAGTTGGGTTATGTTTTATATATAACATGAAATCCATTATATGAAAACACTTGCCTTTATGACCTCACAAAATTCAATGAATATGTATTCATTCAAATCAAACAATAAATATTTATTGAGTGTCTATTATGTTCACTATACTAGATGCTGTAGAGAATATAGAGAAGACAAGACACATAGCTCTCATTTCTGCAAGAAGCTATTTACACATTAATCCAGGTGAGTGAAAGATTACTGTTCCCCTCCTCCCCTCAGGCAGTCAAGAAAAATCCTTGATGGAGATAGGACTTGAACTGGTCCTTAAAGAAAAAAATAATCAGCCCACAGTCAACAAATATTTAAGTGGGGGCAGCTAGGTGGCACAGTGGATAGAGTACCAACTCTGAAGTCAGGAGGACCTGAGTTCAAATCTGGCCTCAGAAACTTAACACTTCCTACCTGTGTGACTCTGGGCAAGTCACTTAATCCTGATTGCCTCAGTAAAAAATAAAATAAAATAAAATAAATTAAGTGCTTGTTCACTCATTTTTCAATCTTGCCCAACTCTTCATGACATCTATTTAGGATTTTCTTTGTTTTGCTTTTATTTTTTGGGGGGGAGGTGTATGGGCTCATATATATATACATATACATATATATATGTATATGTATATATATAATATATATGATTTTTCCAATTAGATGTAAAAGGTTTTTTTGAGTTTCAGATTCTTTCTCTTCCTCCCTTCACCCTCACATTGAGAAAGCACATATAAAGTTATGCAAAACTTTTCCACAAAAGTCATATTGCAAAAGAAAACAGATCTTCCCCACCTCACCCCCTCAAAAAAACTAAAGAAAAATTAAGTTTTAAAAAAGCATGCTTTAATCTGTATTGACACAAGTTTTTTCTTTGAACATGAATAGCTTTTCATCATTTGGGGTTTTCTTAGCAAAGATACTAGAGTAGTTAGCCACTTCCTTTTTCAGCTTATTTTACAGATGAGAAAATTGAGGCAAACAGGGCTTAGTGATTTGTCCAGGGTCATACAGCTAAGTGTCTGAGGCCAGATTTGAAGTCAGGAAGATAAATCTTCCTCACTCCAGGCCCAGTATTCTATCTGCACTAGTAAGTTACCCGTGTAAATGCTTACTATTTTCAAAGTACTGTGCTAAGTACTGGAGATATAAATATAGGATTGATCTTTTTCCTTGACTGGGAAATTGATGAAAAAAGTCTTGTTACAATTTCTATAGATCTTCTGTCTCACAAAGCACTAACTCTATGAACCTAACTTTCCTTAATGAGATAATTAACTGAAGATTCAAACTCCATTATGACACCTTATAGGAGCTAGAGCTCTGAGGAATTGCACAGATTGGATATAACCCCTTTCATTTTACATAAGAGTGTGCTGGTAACCATTGGTTTAACAATCAGCTCTCTTGAGAAGGAGAATGTATACATTACAGATTTTGAAATTAAATTTAAAATGTTAAATTTGTCTGCATCATTTTTTAACTCTAAACATCAACAAAACAATAAATAAAATCTTGATATGCAGCATTTGGAGATTTCTGAGGGGCAAAGGATCATACTAAAATTTTTAATAATCAGTTCAAACAAGCTAGTTTGAGCTTGTTCCATCTTATTCCTGATTTTACTGTTACTAGTAGAGGAAAAGTAACTTCTCCAAGATTAAGCAACAACAATTCAATCTGGCTTTAGACTCCAAATACAGAGTTCTTTTAATTCTATCATATGGTCTCTCACCCCAGAAACTACAGTCAGTATCGATTCCTCTAATCTTTCAGGATCCCAAGTCAGAGGTCAGGTTATACAAAAAGTCACAGGATATATTCATCATAGATCCTTTTTAATGGTACTTCTGTCATCCCCTGGTACTGTTTAAGTGAATCTTATTTCATCAGGCTATAAAAAGTCTATTGCCATAATTCTCCTTTATTGGCCAAAAAACATATTGATCTTGAATCATTTTTTCATCATGTTGGATATGGTCCAGGATTAATGCTTTCCGTGCTGCATAACAAAAAGATAGTTCAAAGCCTATAGCTTGCTGCTAGTCAAATAACATTTTAATCAAGACAAGGATAAGAAGGAAGGATTGAAATGGAGGGTTCAACATGGCTCCCCCTATACAGTTTTTGTTCTTTGCCACCACACATCACTTTCTTCAGCAGGAAACCTTCAAAAAATGTTGGACAGAGAGAAAATCAAGTCAACTTGAATCCACATTATTCTTGTGTAATTTTAGGACAAAACTTCTTTCCTACCCTGAAAGAGGTTTTAGGGTCATGGTTTCCCTAGGTGTTGTCAGAACTTTCTAATTCTAAATAAGACAGAGGCTTGGTAACAAGTACTTGCTCCTGAGCAAGAAGATGAGGCTCAAAACTATGATAAGTTGATTGGCAGTTGTGATTGCCCACTCAGCAAGCACTATTACCAGTTTCTCCTAATTCCTAGGACCTCAGAAGAATTTCTGGCCACTATCTTTTACAATGCTTATACCAATCTTACCAAACTTACCTTAAGCACAGTAAAGAAGGAGGGTATTGAGGTATGGAGTTGGGGTTGCTATAGCTGCTATTGGTAGAGCTGAGGAGGATTTTATACTCTGTCTTCCACTCTGAAGATTCCTGTATACCGGAGATAATAACTGGAAGAAGCAAGGCTTCTTTGGTGATGTTTACCAAGATGTTTTGGACAGTTTTACCAAGCAGTTGTGCTGAAAGGAGATAAAGAGAGATGGAACAGAAGGAAGAGTTAGAAAGGGGAGATAGGAAGAAGTAAGGAAAAGGGGAAAGATGGAAAGGGAGAAAAGTGGAAAGGTTGAGGAGGAAGGATAATAGAATGGGAAAGAGAATAGAGAAATTAATAGAGTGAGAGAGAAGAAAGAGAAAAAAAGATAAAGTAGGAGGAATGAGAGAAGTGATAATACAGAAGGGAGGCAAGGAATGGCAATGAGATGAAAGAGAAAGTTCTCCCTAAGGGACTTGGGAAAGATAGCTTCAGAAAATATTTCAGCTGCTGTAAGCTTTCCCAGTACCTTGATTTTTGTGTTCCTTTCTATCATGCCTGACCCTAGGGAAGTATTCCAGATGGTGCTATACTACCCAAAATCCTAGGCACAAATAATATCCAAAGGCTCAATGGTGAAAAGTCTATTAATAATAGATGCATCTCAGGCAATACCTGAGATTTCTTCTCTCAAGTTTACCTGCAAGATGAGTCATGAATCCCCGAGGCCATTAAGCAGCAAATCAAATACAAACTCAAACTTCAAATTCCAAAGTCAGAGACAAGAATTACAACAAAAATGGAGAAAACAAGAAAGAGTTAGAAAGATGGAAAATGTTGTTATAAGTGAAACATGAAAAAGCTAGTAGTGTTAAGAAAGCCAAAGAAAACCAAATCCAGCCATGAAAAGAGGCTATCACTGACTGACAACTTACTTTGCTCAGCACAAACTCCAGTATATCTCTCTTTACTTCTCAAGTTACACTGATCTTAAAGAGGAAAATCTTCTAGAATTTGGACCTTGTACAGTTAAGCTAGTCCCCAGAAACTTTGGAACTCATGTTCATTCAGTGCCATGTTGTCTCTGGATGTAATCCTACCCTCATTCTCCCAGCTTTTAGACTAAGTGGACTTCAAGAGCTTGATTTAGAACTACTACCATGAGACCTCACTTCTTTGGTTGCAAAAGTCTGTCAGAATAAGAAGGACTTTATTCCCTTCAGAGGTTCATGTACATATCTGCTTCCTTCAAGGCCTCTACTGGGCATAGCTTCTTAAAATCAGGAGCCATCCATTGTCAAGGCTTTCCCTACTCAGTGTCCTAGACTGTCCACAAATCTTAAATCAGCCTACCAGATTTGTATAGTCTTAGAAATTCAATAACTTTTTTCTAATTGTCTTGATCAAAAGAAACCTTGTCTTGGTCTTATTTTCAAAAACAGGTTAGTTTAAAAAGTCTTCTAGGTTGAAATAGAAATTGAACTTAGATCAACATCCTTTGCTATATTCCACAATGAATTTTTTAAAAAATGAATATTTGACCTAAGCATTAAAAAGTAAGAGAAGTAGATTATATACCTTTCATTACTATAGGTAGGAGGATGAATTCTTAACCACATTAGGAGCAATTATCAAAAAAAAAGGATAATTTTAATTATAAGAAATTTAAAAACTTTTGCACAAATTAAGTAAACTTAAGTAGGATAAAAGGAGGAAATGTCAACTGCGAAAAAAATTAGATCAAATTTCTCTAATATGGATATATCCATATTATCCAAGATATATAGACAACCCCTATCAATAAAGGTGACAAGGTTCATCTTTGAAAGTTCATCTAGAGGTTACTATTCTAGGTAAAGAGAATAAATCACCAGTAATGTGAGATGAATAGCAATAGGGATGGGACTTCACAGTAAAGAAAGGTTGTCACCAAAGAAATGTATTACTATGAGAACTGTCAGATGTTGTAGACTAAAACTATATAAGGGAGTAAGCCTGATCATGTCATACAGCATGGGACCAGCAGAGACGTGTAGCATGATTACAGTGTAAATCAATAGAAAGGGATATTTCCTAACTGTGTGAACCTAGGAAGGCACTTAACCTCTGTTTCTCTTTTTACTCATCTGTAAAATGGCAATAACAGCACCTATCTCCCAAAGTTGTTATGAGAGTCAGATAAGATAATAATTGTAAAGCATTTAGCACATTGAGTACGGTGCCTGGAACACAGTAAGAATTATATAAATGTTAGTTTATTATTGTTGCTATTATTACTCACTGGATGTCAGTTAATCTTAGCATTTTGATTCAAAGCCCTTATCACGCCCATCCTAGTTATTTCTCTCTATACATAGTCCATTTCTTCTTTAAAAATAGTTTAGTCTGCAAATTCTGACTTTTGTTTACTGACACACATTAGTGAGATTTTATTATAGCTTGAACTTTTCAAAAAAAAGTTAAAATTTTTTAATGCTTTGATTCAACTATATAATCCTCTTCCCATTCTATGCAATTTCTTCTAGGCCAAGTGTTAGCAGAAACAGTACTGCTGCTCAAATAGCACACAGTTCCTTTCCCAGATTCTTTAGTTCACCACATTCAACAATTATACAAAAACCATTATACATGATGAGTGTCACACACCTGGAGAGCAACTACTGACAGGACTGACTGCATCCCTGGGACATGTCTTGCAGTCCCTCCACGGAAATAGACTAACTTTTAAGGCAATAAATGGCATGGTGACATAGCAATTATAAACCTGCTAATTTGACAACAAATGAATCTCATGCAAACCTAACATTCTGGCAATCAATCCACTTGCTTGTCACTGGAAAGTGCCTTAAAACTTTTCAGAGCTAGCATTTTAAAATAGAATTTAATTGGAACCTTTTAAAAAATGGAATCCGATCTTAAGTATTTTCATGGTGGTAGGAAGAACATTATGCTATTATACTTCAGAAAATCATACATTATGAATTTATCTGTACAAGAAGAGTAAAGCAGAAAGTAGAGTAATTACGCAATGAGTACAATTCATTAGGCAACCAAGGAAGGCTATTCAGGCTTTAAAGAAAAGAAACACATCTCATTCTAAACAGAGGTTTTTTACCTGAATTACCCATATAATTATCTCAATTCTCCATTTTGCCTATGCTGATACAACCCAAATATCAATTTCTCTCTGTTCCTACTACCACTGTCCTGAAACAAGTTCTTATTAGCACCTACCTAATTATCAAAAACCTAAGAAATGTCCCTACCTTCAGTCTCTTCCTCCTTCCAACGCATCCTTGACCAAACTAGTATTTCTAAAACATGTGTCATTCCTCTGCTCAAAAAACTTCAGTGTCTCCTTTTGCCTGCTATCCAGAGCAGGAACTAGTGTGGGACAACTGAGCCTTTATCTCAGGCATCAATATGGAGGTGGAGCACACAGTCTTCCTTCAGCATAACACTGGATGTCTGATCCTGAGCTGCCTACAATCCCTTCAACTAGACTCCAGGCTGCCACACCTTGATGTTCTGTGACTATCATATCCCTTTTCAGAGCCTCCGGTCACACTTGTATCCTTTTGCTCTTGATATACTATCTAGTCTAGATGTCTGTGCCACATAGGACATCCAGGATCAGTGTACTAGATAATTGGCATGGAATGGAAAAAAAGATGACATGAGCCAGAATCAGGCATTTCATGATATAGTGATAATAAAACTGTGTTTTATGGGAAAATGTTATGTGCAGACTTCTTTTCTAATCCTGGCATTTCTCCTGGAGTTGTTGAGCAGCAAACATCATTATCAACTGTTTCTCAGCCCAACAACTCCAGATGAAATGCCAGGAGCAGAACAGAGGTCTGCACGTAACATTTTTAGATATGATTAAGGCTTTCTTATTTTCAGTCATGAGGATTTATGGATAATTATGTCAAAATTTGGTTGCCCAAAAAAGTTGATCACTATTGCACATCATTTTCAAAATGGCATGCTTGCCTGGGTTTTGGACGATGGACAATACTTTAGTTACCAATGGAGTAAAAAAAAAAAAGCTGTGTGCTTGCTTCCATCTTTTTCATATCATGTTTTCAGCCAGCCAAACACCTTCAATGAGAATAAACATAGTATCAAAGTCAACTAATAGTAAATTCCTCAACCTGAAAAGGCTACAAACCAAATTAAGGAAGAGTTTGCTTTTTGCTTGCAGCTGATTATATATCCAATGGAGCCTCCGAAGCTAAGATGCAGCATAGGATGGAAAAATTCTCTGCTGCTTGTGCTAATTTTAGCCTATCAATTAATAACAAGAAAACACAGGTACTTTATCAGATAGCACCATATCATCTATATATGGAACCATTGGTTACAGCAAATGAAGAAATTGTGAATGCTGTGGATAAGTTCACTTACCTTGGCAGTATACTTTCCAATGTTCATATTCAGATAGGCATATGCATTGCCAGAGCTTCCTCAATGTTTGGGAAGCTCCAAAGGAAAGTCAGAGAGAGGAGAGTTATTAGACTGACTACCAAACTAAAACTCTACAGAGCATTTGTGCTGACCTCATTGTTGTATGCCTGTGAAACCTGGACAGCATAGCAGTGCTGTGCCTGGAAACTTCACTGCTTCTGTTTTAATTGTCTTAGGGAAATTCTGAAGTTCTCCTGAGGTCCTTTCACAAACTAAACTGCCAAGAATTCAAACACTGCTGCAGAGAACACAACTCCTTTGGGCTGACCACATTGTTTGAATGCCAAATGTATGCTTGCCAAAAAGACCATTTTATGGAAAATTCTCACAGGGCAAGCACTCATGTGGTGATTAGAAAAAGCAATGCAAGGACACTCTCAAGGACTCTCTTAAGAACTTTAGAATTGATTGTATGACATGGGAAACACTGGCATAGAACTGCCCAGCATGGCATGCCCTCATCAAAGAAGATGCTGGACTCCATGAACAAAATAGAATTGAAATAGCCTGGAAGAAGCATGAGATGCACAAAATTAGAGAAATCATCCCAATTGTTCATATGGACTATTTGCGCTCGATATGTGGCAGAGCATTCTGAGCTCATATTGATCTGATCAGCCATAGTTGGACCACTAACTTGACTCTGACATAATGATGCCATTTTGTTCCTCTTCAAGAATGAAAGACAACAGTGTTTTAGTACATACAATAAAAAGTAATAATGATATAGGGAATGAATAATGTCCTCAGAATCAGGAAGATGATGGCTTGAGTCCTAGCTCTGATGAATATTGTTTATGGTTTTGTTTGCATGGTAGTCAAAGATACATAAATGATAGATAGGTAGATAGAAAGATAGAATTAGCTGAGAACAAACTCTAAAACATAAAAAAAAAGTTTTAGGAAGATTATTTTAAATATTATTTGGCAAAGGAAAGAGTTTGAAAGGTGTAGCTCACTCTTCAAGCCTTTGTGCGGTTTATATTATATAGAGCTTAGACAAAATTACTAGTATACAAATGGCACTTAGTCAATTTCTAGAAAAGGGCAGAGATGTAGATTACCTATATGTATTAACATTCATTACAATTTCGGTTACCCAAAACATAAACATAAACCCAATCCAAGATTTGGATGAGATCTAAGCATCTGCCTGGATACTTTGAAGAATTTTCAAGGTAAGCCTTAACTTCTATTATAAGTTTTGAATTTTAGACAAATTCTAGCCATTGTACATCTAGGTTCAAACAATATAGATGAAGTGTTTTCCCATAACAGACCAAAATGGATAAGTGATATTTTATCGAATAATCTTGTTACCATAAGTCTCTCCTCACCGTATCCTTTCTTCTATTTAGCTGTCAAAAAGATATTCCTAGAGTATAGGTCTAATCTTGTCATCTCTCCCCTCCCCTCACTATATTGGGGCTTCTTTAAGGATAAAAGAAAAATTAATCACCTTAACGACAGTTATGACTTAAAGGTGCAATAAAATATTTTTTTAGATTTTGAAAGACAATTCATAATATATCAACCAAATTTTAGCCAATTAAGAAGACCGTGAAAGCAAAAAGACCAGTACAATATAAGCTCCTTGGAGCAGAGACTGTCATTTTAAAATCCTTTTCCCCTAAAATTTAGTACAATGTCTTGCACACAGTAGGAATTTAATAAATACTTGTTGACTTAAATATGAACCAAATGAAAATCATTTAAGCAAATTAAGCAATCATTTGTCAAAAAACCAACCAAGATAAGAGCAATCTGAAAAATTAAGTCTCCAAACATTGTTTTGGAGGGAATAAAGAAAATAATGATAAAGTACTTATGAGAAGAAGCAATAGAAAGAAAAGAATGGGAAAGAGAAGATTTTTTAAAAGAGAGGAAACCAAAGATTTTGTTTTTAACCTGAGGTGTCTATGTCTATATGGAATTCCTCCACTGCTGTCCTCTTTCATTTCTTTTCATGGGTTTTTTTTTAAGGTTATGACAATGAGCTAGAAGCTTCATTAGTTTCTAGAATAGTGTAAGCTCACTAAAAACAGGAAGTAGATTCCTTATTCCCAGTATAGCATATTGCACATGGTAGAAAAAGAAACAAAAACTAAAGCTTTGATTTCATCCATATATGGAAATCCCAGAACTCCTCTTTAACAATATATATTAGTATTTTCTCCACAACTTATAGATTTAGAGAGTAGCCTAGACAAACAAGGGATTAAGTGATCGCCCCAGAGTCACATAGTCAATAAAACTTGAACCCAAGCCCTACTCTCTATTTACTACACTATACTGCATATAGTAAATGTTTACTAAAAATTTGTTCCATTGAAGCAAATTAAATCTCTAGATGTTACCAAGATTAAAAGGTGTCATCACTATCAGATTGGGTTGTTCTCATCCATGACCAACCCAGTTAAATGGGGAGATGCTTATTCACTAGAAGTTTAGCTACTAGTTCATAAATATGTTGGTCATAGCAACTCATTAAATCTATGAAGAACTAAAAAGTTTTTAACCTGCATCAGTGAAAAAGAGCACCCAGATAGATAATTTTTCTAGTATCTCAGGAATTACTTCAAATCTCAAGTTGTTGTTGTTGTTTTGTTGTTGTTATAGACAAAGATACTTTTTGTTTTCTTGTAAGGGAGAGAGTGATTTTTTTCAGGAAAGCAATTTTCTCTGGTGAGCTCCAAAAAGGAAAATAGACTCATTTGCTCTCATTCTGTGGTTTACTTCCTCAGCATCTCATGATTTATCTAGATGATTTTTCTATCAGCATTCCTAAAGAAGAGGTATGTATTATTAGATCAGGTAGGTCTAACCCTAGGTCCATCAGAAAATCCAAGACCAAAAGGACACCAAAAACCAATTACATTTAGAACTGACCAGAACCTATTTAAAGTTATGAGTAACATTGCTCTGTCATTGTAGTTCAAAGTACACAGACTCAAATAGAAAGATGTAAATTCCTAAAATTTTAGAGCTGAAATAAGATTTTGAAGGTGATCTAGTTCAGGAGTAGTTAATGAATAAATCATGGTGTGGGGGAAAAATAAAGGGAACAAAAGTATGGTGATACATGCATCCTAGCCTATTAAAACCATGTGAGCAGTCAAACAGCCCAAATGAATGGCCTGTAGCCTATGGAGGTCTTCCAGCTTCCAACTGTACTGAATTCCAGAAAGATAGAGGAGAAGGAAAGAATAGGGAGAGGGAAATATATAGAAAGTAATTGTTTAAATTACTTGGTGGGAGGGGAGAAATTCAGAGAATCAATAAAGACCTTTTTTTTTTTTTTTTTTTTTTTTTTAAAGAAGGCTAGAAATTTTCAAATATGGAAGTAGAGGAGAAAGTATATATTCCCTTTTCAAGTTTGTGGTCCCGGTGTTTATTCCTGTTGTAATTTTATCCATAAAAGAAAAACTATGCGTATTTGGGGTTGGAGTACTTAGAGTTTCAGAACAAAGAAAAAACTCAGATGAGGAGAGTCCCTTTGGACTGACTACCATAAGCAGCATCTATTTATCCAATAGGTTAGATCCCTGCTTGAAAGATTTTCCTGCATTTAATAGCTCCCTGTCCTTTTTGAGGAATGTTGTTTTGTCAAAGGGGAGGGATTTTCCTACAATTGCCTGTCAATCATATCTCTTGGTACATTACTTAGCAAAATCAAGGCCAAGCATATTAATAAGAACTTGCATAATACTTTTCTCATAAACAAGTCAAGGTTTCTCAGTGATATTATGAAATGAAGTTTGACTAAACCAGAAAATCAGCTGAAGCACATAGATTAAAACTAGTTTCTTAACTCTCAAGCTATGTCTCCAAAATATTTACAAATTTTGATTTTAAAAATCATACAGTCACAACTTTTGCCTGGCCCTGGGGAAAAAAATCACCAACTAATTGAATTTTTCATTTTCAAAATAGGTGTTTTGACTTTTTAGAAAAAGCCTTAGTCCTATCTTTTCCTAAAAATGCTACATATATATCCTTGAATATTATTTTCTATGCCAAGTGGTAAATGTCTCAGTCTAATTTCTTTTCCTTCCAAGACAATGTAATTAGAAATTCACCAATAGCATTTACAAATTATCTCTGGCTAAAAGGCAGACAAAATTATCTCTCTGAATGTGATAACAGATACAACTCATTAATATTCTATATAAAATTTTTGGTGCAAGGATGACACAGTGTTCTCTAGCTTGTATAAGTCCAAGTGTTTTTTCCTGTGTCATTCAACCAGAGGAGAAATATTAATATTGCATGCCCATTAATGGACTAGCTAAGATAGCAGTGTGCCCATTAACAGACTAGCTAAGATAGCAGAGGAAGAGAGAATAACAGAAATAATAAAGACAAGGTCTCTTCAGAAGAGACAAAGATCTAAAAGAAAACCAGCCAAAGGAGTGCTTGCTCATTCTTGAGAGTAATCTCAACTGGTCATTTTTCCACCTCAAAATTATAAATTTGGCCCACAACTAAGTGAATTGAACATGAACTGTGGGAGAAAAAGATGGAAACTCTGTTATTCTGATCCCCAAAACATTAGAATCCTGGTTTCAATGTCCAAACTCAGATCAGGGGTGGTCACTTTTACTCTATAGCTGTCTTTAAGATTTAGCTGAGGGAAAAGTGACTAGGATGGGTGTGGTAAGAAGACCAGGAGAGCCTACAGCTCTGCCACTCTGAACCTGTAGAACTTATAAAGAAGTTGACAGAACTGGAAAATTCAGTTGACAAGTGGAGTTTGTCCCAAAGGTAAACTTACTTAGAGACATACCAATATCTGGATCCTAAAAATCTAAATCCAGGAGGGCAGTGAACCTGTCTAGCTTAGACTATAAGCTAGATAAGACCACTCAGGGCCCACTAAAATTTTGCAGCACATTGGCCTAAGTTGCCCTATGATCACTGAAGAACTCACTAAGCAGAGAATGCAATGCTAGGATTCCAGATAACACAGAGGAATATGGTACAAGACCCTGGCGTTTTATCTAGACATGTAATAAACTTAACCTTAACAAAGAATTGAAATTTTGGAAGTAAAACTAGAAGAATGAGTAAACAAGAAAATTTCCCATGATAAAGAATTATTTTGGTGCCAGGGACAGCCCAGATATATGCCTGGGAAAGATGAATAACTCCAAAACATCTATAAGCAAAGCCTTAAAGGAAAACATAGTTTAGCTATAAGAGCAACTAGAATCCCTAGAAGAAATCAAGCAAGCAGTTTTAGTTTTTTTTTTGTTTGCTTGTTTCTTTTGGGTTAATTTCATTTTGATTTGTTTTGTTTTTAAGTAAAATTAATATTATAAATGAAAGTATTAGAGTAAAAATTGGCAAAGAAATGAGAAATTTGGAAAAAAAGATTTTTTTAGAACTAGAGAATTCTAACAAAACAAAGAATATAAACACTTGAATCAAATTTTAGAAAAGTTAAATGTGATAGATCTTTTGTGATTATTAAATGGCAGTAAAAAGGAGACAGCTAGTTAGCTCCATAGATAAAGCACTGGACTTAGAGTAGGGAAGACCAGAGTTCAAATCACTCTAGTATCTTTGCCCAAGAAAATCCCATGGAGAGTTTAGTTCATGGGGTCACAAAGAATTGGACATGCCTGAATATCAAGAAGAAAGGAGTGTATATATTCTCAACAGTTCATGGTATTTAAATAGAAAACCTGATCGTGTATAAAAGCATAATATCATTACAAACAGTTACAGAGATATTAGACCCATCTCTCAATAACAATATATGCAATAAAAGATATATTTAATAAAAAAACCTTTGAAGAAAAAATAAAAAATTAACGGGTGACTAACAATCCTATAAGAACTGGTGGGAAAATTAGAGAAAACATAAATAATTTCATTGAAATTAATAAATAACCATGAAACAACATAACAAAATTTGTAGGATGCAGCCAAAAACACTCCTTAGGGAAAAACTCATTGCTCTAACCACTTTTATCAAAAGAGGGGAGAAAAAAAAATAGATCAATGAATTTGACATGAAATTTTTTTATAGAAAACCAGAAAAAAAAATTTTAAATCTTCATTAAACACTAAAACTAGTAATCCTAAAAATTTGAAGAAGTGTAACAAAATTAAAAATAAAAAAAAATTTGACTTATTAAACTAGGAACCAGATTTTTTTAATCAGCTTTTTGATTTCTTTAAAGAGACCAATGAAATTGCCTACATCAAGAATGAAAAAAATGACAAAAATAAAATTGTCAGAAGCTACTTTGCCCAACTGCATACCAATAGATGCAACAACTTAAATGAAATATGTGAATATTTGACAGAAAAATGTGTAAGATATTTAGATTAACAGGATGAGAAATAGAGCATTTGAATAAGTCAATCCCAAAAGAAGAAACTGAGCAAATCATAAATGAACTCCCAAAGAAAAACTCTGGGAAATGATGGATTTATAAGCAAAGTCTATCAAACTTTCAAAGAACAATTAATGCCACTACTACAAGAGCAATTTGTAAAAATAGGAAATGAAAAGATTCTGCCAGGTTCCTTCTGTGATACAAATATGATCTTGATACCTGAATCAGGATGAGTAAAAACAGAGAAACATAGACAAAGAGTTCTCAATGTATTTTGTGCATTCATGTGTGTGTGTGTGTGTGTGTGTGTTTGTGCATAAGTGAGTGAATGAGTGTGTGTGTGTGTGTGTGTGTGTGTGTGTGTGTGTGTGTGTGTGTGTGTGTGTTTGTGTGATGGATCCTTTGACAATCTGCTAAAACCACAAGCACTTGATGTTTGTTGCTTCCATATGTAATTGGAGGAAATGCTCTCTTTCCAGATAGAGGCTTATAACAAGAAAGATGTAATGTTTTTCCATCCAAATTTATGAACCCCATGAAATCAAGCTACATAACTTTTGGAGTTCCATATATCCCAGGCCAAGATCTCTAAAGTATATTGATGCATAAATTTTAAATGAAATATTATCAAAGAACATATGCAACATATCAAAAAAGATTGTGTAGCTTTGATTTATCTCAAAAAGTACAGGGTTGATTTAATACCAGGAAAACTATTAAAATGATTGACTATGTTAATAACAAAAATAGTAAAAAAAAATCATGATTAAATCAATAAGTTCATAAAAAAAGCTTTTTACAACATACAACACTAATTTCTGTCTTTAAAAAAGTCTTAGAAAACATAAAAAATGCCTTGATGTTTCTTTAAGATGATAAATAATATCTATCTAAAATCAAGAACCATTTTTATATGTAATAGAAATAAACTAGAGTCTTGTCCAAAAAGATCAAAGATAAAACACAGCTTTCCATTACTACTATTCTTTAATATAATGTTAAAATTCTAACTATAATAATAAGACAAAAAAAAAAAGAAACTAAGGGATACTTATATATACTTTTTTTTTTTCTCTAAAGCAGTTGGGGTTAAGCAACTTGCCCAGGGTACACAGCTAGGAAGGGTTAAGTGTCTGAGACCAGATTTGAATTCAGGTCTTCCTGACTTCAGAGCTGGTACTCTATCCACTGTGTTATCACCTAGCTGCCCTTAGTTACATCTTTCTATCTCCATGTATATAGAGAGCAAATATATATATATATGTTCATATATACATATATATTTATATATACATATATGATTCAAAATTGTTGCTTTCTGCTGATGATATGATTTACTTAAAATCAAAAAATTAATCAAAACTATTAATAACCAACAAAATTGTAGCATGTGAAATAAGTCTATTTAAATGATCAACATTAATGTGTATTGCCAACAAAACAAATAAAAATAACTACAAAGGGAAATTCTATCCAATATAACTACAGAATGTATAAGATACTTGGGAATCTACATGCAAAGATAAACACAGGAGCTATGTTTTTACAACTAAAAAAAGTCTTTACGGCAATAGACATCTATATAATTGGAAAAATTGCTCATGGGTAGGTCAAGAAAATATACCAGAAATTATAGCACTATTCAAATTAGCTCACTTATTCAATGCTACACATCTTAAAATACTAAAGAATTCGTTTACAATGCTAGAAAAATAACAATGAAATTCATCAAAAGGAACAAAAGGTCAAGACTCTCAAAGGAAATCACGGGGGAGTGGGGAGGAGAGAAATAGGAACCAAAAAAATCATTAAAATTATTCGATACTATGTTCAAACTTTACTGAACATTGCCATTGATTCAGTAATATCATTACTAGAACTGTACCCCCCAAAGAGATCAAAGAAAGAAGAAAGAATCCTTTTGTACAAATAGTGTTTATAATAGCTCTTTTTGTAGTGGCAAAGAACAGGAAACTAAGAGGAAGCCCATTAATCAAGGAATAGCTGACTGAAATTATTGTGTGTGAATATAATAGAATATTATTGTGCTATAAGAAAAGTTGAAAGGAACAGTTTCAGACAAACTCAGGAAAACTCCTATGGAGTGATATAGAATGCAGTGATCAGTGTCCCAAAAAAACTCCAAAAAAATTATACAAATAATAAGATTCTAAAGATAAACTGATTTGAAAAACTTTAGAACTCTGATTTTTAAAAATGAACAGCAATATTTTTAATTCAGTGTAGCACCTCCTCTAGATTACTCTCCAAACTTAAACCCACACACATGTTGGATGACCAAGGAGCCAGCTCTCATAAAGTTCAAAAAACCTTTTGAGTCTAGTTCCTAAAAATTATAGATCACAACCTCTGACTCATATGTTTCTATTACCAATGATATCAACAAACAATTGGCTTTTAACAAAGGTATTTATTAAGATAGTATAATAAGGACAGTAACTTTAAAAAAAAAAAGCCTCCTCTTTATATCTGAAGTGTATTCTCACAAACTCAAGAGTAGGGAAGTGCACATGTATGGAATACTTTTAAACAAGGTAACACACAAAATAGGTGTAATCTAAGGCTTATAAGTATTTTTCTGCATGTTGAATTTTCATGAAGTGAGGCAAGTTATTTGGTTGGGCTTCCAGCTTCTACCTCTTCAACACCATTCAGTCTCACTATTGAGTCCAGAGACAGCTGTGCTACTATAGATCCACCTTGAATGCCATTTGCATGCTGATTCTGTGCCTATCTCTGACTGGAGAGTATGTGCTGGTTTTCTCAAATATATAAGGTATCATAGTTGTTTGGGGAAGGAGAAGAGAGAAAGCTTCTCAGTACATGCAGAGGTATCTTCTACAGATTATACCTGTCCACTGCTCACCTGAATTCCCAACTTTTCCAAATTCTTTAAGGCTTATCCAAGGCAAGGTTTATCATTATTTATCTGATAATGGTGTCCTCCTAATTAACTTAATGGAGGTATTGCTGTATTTTTACAGGTAGTTTGAAAATATATTAATACATTATGATTATATTTTGAATGTTCTAAACTTGAGACAGGATCATAATTTTTTTTTTACTTTTAATTTTATTTTTAATTTCTAGAATAAAACAAGTATTTCATAACATGGTATAATTTTTTTAAAAAGATGATTGTACATGAAGCTTCAAATCAATGATGTAAAACTTGCTATTCTTATTAAATATGTAATAATTTAAATGTTTTCCTTCCCTCCAACCTAAATATGGCTACCATTAAACACAAATGTGTGTGTGTGTGTGTGTGTGTGAAATCATCCTATATATACTTCTATTTATCAGTTCTTTCTCTGGATATAGATAGTTTCTTCCTCCATCTCTTGTAGTTAATTTCAGTTAATAATATTCAAAATTACTTATTCCCATAGGTAGGACATACATCTCCTCTTCCCCCAATATTGTTGGAGTCTGATGTAATTCAACTCCCCTATATTAGTTTCACTATGGATAAGCTTCACTACAAATTCATTTTTTAAATTTAACTAAAACTGTTGATTTATATTAAAATTGTATTCATAGCACCCCATACTTTGATCAATTGTATAAATTTCTAGATCCCTTAGTAGATTTATACATAATCTCCTCTTTCTATTTAAAGGACTTAGCCCCCAGCCCAGGAGAAATACATTCTTCTTAGAACTAACTATTGTCAGTCAACATTACATTATTTTACAGAATAAAAACAATTTGTTTTAAAGTAGCAAATATTATTATATCAAGTAATTACATCATCAGCAAGCATTGTTAAAACCTGGGTTCTAAGATAACTGTATCAATCTCTTCCAAGGATCTCCAGGGACAGAAGCTTTTGAGTTTGTCCGGATCCTATCTTTTAATTCAATTAGACCAATTGAAATATTGTGACAACTTACCAATTACCTAAAAAATACTTCATCTCCAGGATCTAGAAACTATTGCTACAGGAGGAAAAATATACTTGGAATCTGAAAGAGTACAGATCTATCTAGTCTGCAAATCAGTTATCAGCAGGGGGAATGAAACCTCCTAGTACTGCATCATTACAGCTATGTGAGCACCTAACGTCTGACTTTAGAGGAAGATAGAAATCTTGAAATATTCAATATAATGTAGCATGTCATGCAATTTTCTTCCCTTTTATTTCTTTTTTTCTTGCTATTTTCCTTCTCAATAGGCTTTTCAAAACATACTATTACATGATTCCTGAAATTTGTGTCCCTTGGACACTAAGTATCCTAGGAAGAAAAGGTAAATGAAACCACATTTAAGTATCAAGATACCAATAAGATGTTGGAGTAAATTTTCAAACTTTGTTAGTAAACTTCCAAACTTTAGTCAATCAAAAGCATAGCTGACTAGCAAATTAAAACCCAGAAAGAAAGCCTTTGTTGTAATAATAATAATATACAACTGGCATAATATTCTACCAAATCTGTCTCTCAATAAAATATGCCCACAACTTTGGTAAACCAAGGCTTTTCAATTTATAATGTAAGAAAGACCTCAAGTACAATTTGTGAGGTCAATAACTCATGTTTAAACAGATGCTTTAACATCTGTTTCTAGGCAAACAAAGCTCAGGCATCTCAGTGGGGTAAACTACATGAAATTACTATTCATCCACATGGCACTGCTTATTCTGTGTTGAGCAGATAGTTAGGCATGTAGTGGGATATTTAGACCAAGAAGGAACAGATACACTAAAAAACAAAACACACGGTCAAAAATACTGACATAGGAACCAACTGTTTAGAGCAATAGAAGATCTGGATTTAGAATGAACTCATGTGGTTTAATTGCCATGATGAAAGACAGCATTTTCTTATAATAAGAAATAGGCCCTGGAACAATTATGTGGACTGCTTAAAACAACCTGGATTTAAGCAGTGTAGATGAAGAGAATTTGCCTTCCCAAGATATGATAGAAAACTTCTTGCAACTTCCTTGAAAGATTTGCTATAATGGCACTAGAATAAATATATCACAAAACTGTGAAAGAAAGGACATCCCAAATGTTATATTTGAAATATAGAATTCAATTCAATATGCATTTACTAAGAAACTTTTATGTGCAGGACAAAGCACTGGTCTTTCTTTCAAGGAAATTGCAACTTAACAAGGAGGAAATCACATGTACACAACAACTATGTAAAAGGGAGAATGAGAAGCAGAATAGCATAATAGATAGTGAGTTATCATTGAACCAGAAGACTTGATTTCATATTTAGTCTCTGATACATAATAGCTGTTTCTTAACCTTTCAATATTTTAAGAAATTCTCTCAGGGTAGTTAGGTGACTCAGTGGCTAGATTATAAGGCCTGATTCAAATTCATTCTCAGGCACTTTCTAGCTGTATGACCCTGGACAGGACACTTAACCCTGTTTGCCTCCATCTCTCATCTGTACAATGAGTTGAAGAAGGAAGTGGCAAACTACTTTAGTGTTTTTGCCAAGAAAACTTCTAATGTTTTCATAAAGAATCAGACAAAATTGAAAAATGACTGAACAATAAACAACAACTAACACTGTTAATTGTAGAGCATTTATCTATCTGCATTGGTAGTTGGAGTTCCACAAAGAGAAATTGAAATCACCATCTCATCCAAAAACAAAATTGGTGTGTGTGTGTGTGTGTGTGTGTGTGTGTGTGAGTTTGGAAAGACAGAGAAAGATATAGATATAGATAAATAGATATATATTTCAAAGTAGGAAATGTAGGGAATGGGAAGAATGTATTGAGAAAAGAAAAGATCCAGACAATGTGCTCACAGAAATTTTAGGAAATTTCCTGAGTAAGACTGTCCACACATATATTTTGAAAAGTAAAAAGCTTTAATAAAAAGTAATTAATTAATTAAAACCTTGTATTTTCAAAACATATTCATGGATGATTTTTCTTTTTTGTCTCTTTTTCCTTTTTATTTATTGTTTTCTCTTTTTTCTGGTCATACATGGTCATTAATTTTTAATACACAATTTTTTATGAATCATGTTGAAAGAGAAAAATCAGAACAAAAAAGAAAAACCACAAGAGGAAAAAAAACACAAGAAAAAGAAAAAGAAGTGAACATAGCATGTGTTGATTTATATTCATTCTCCATAATTCTTTATCTGATGCAGATGGCATTTTCTATCCAAAGTTTATTGGAATTGCTTTGGATCGCTGATTTGCTGAGAAGAACCAAATCTTTAAATAGTTGATCATCACACAATCTTTTTTTTAATTAAAGCTTTTTATTTACAAAACATATGCATGGATAATTTTTCAATATTAACCCTTGCAAAACCTTTTGTTCCAAATTTTCCTTCCTTTCCCCCACCTCTTCCCCTAGCTGGCAGGTAGTCCAATACATGTTAAATATGTTAAAATATATGTTAAATCCAATATATGTATTTATATTTATATAGTTATCTTGCTGCACTAGAAAAATCAGATCAGGAAGAAAGAAAAAAAATTGAGAAAGAAAACAAAATGCAAGCAAACAACAACAGAGAGTGAGAACGCTAGGTTGTGGTCCACACTTAGTTCCCACAGTTCTCTCTCTGGGGGTAGATGGTTCTCTTCATCACTGAACAATTGGAACTGGTTTGAATCATTTCATTGTTGAAGAGAGCTATGCCTATCAGAATTAATCATCATATACTCTTGTTGCTGTGTATAATGATCTCCTGGTTCTGCTCATTTCATTTAGCATCAATTTAGTTGATAGCTTCTTAAAGTATATAGGGTGTGAATTAAGCCTTGGAAGGAGGAAAAGATTTTAAATGGAGATGGGGAAAGAGAGGAGAACATTCCAAGCATGAGAAAAAAATATGGAGATGAGATAGGTCAAGTTAATAACATGAACATAGTTCAATTTGACTAAGAATATATGGAGATTAAAATAGCTATGTTAAAGACAGATTATAGAGGACTTTCAATGTCAGAATAAGGAGTTTCTGCTTTATTGCATTAATCAAAGAGCCATTGGCAGTTTTTAAGAAGAAATGACCTAAACTAAAAACATTAGAAAATTATTTAGGTAATAAAATGAAGATGGAAGAGTTTGGATTGGAGGCAGAAATATTTATTTGAAGACTATTATATAGTTCAGAAGTCACTGAGAGTTGAACTTACTTTTAGTAATCTTTTCATTTACATTTTTATAGTTGCTACATATATCATGTATACATACATAAGTGCATATTTATACTTATTTATGCTTATTTATTTTTGTGTATTATTCTTTGTTTCTGCCTATTTGCTTATCAGTTCACATGAGAAGCATGATGGGATAAAAAGTTTACCTCAAAAATTCCTAGATTTCAAGGTCTGGTCAATACATACTGACTTTATCATCCTGGATAATTCACCTAATTAACTTCTAAATATTCTAGGCAACCCTCTGATCCTGGAAGTTTCAAAGAAAGTTTCATATCAATATATCATAGATCTAGTTCCTTTCCCTATTACCCTATTAGTTCATAAAAAATTTTCCCATGTTTCCATGAATTATTCATATTCAACTTTTATTCCTGCACAGAAATATTCCATTACATTCATATACCATGATTTTTCAGTTTTTATCAATTATGCAACTTTCACTATTTTCAAACTAGTTATTTTTTTCAATACAAAAAATGTAATACAAAATAATGTGCTAAACAGAATATGAGAAAATAATTTCCTATCTATATGTATTTACATACACACATCCATCCATCCATCCATCCATACACACATACATATACATATACATATATATATACTAAGTATACATATATACACACACTTAGATGATATGGAAGTGATATATGTATATGTATATGTGTACATATACACAATATGCAAATATGTATGTTTATATGTGTGTATAAATATAAACACGCATATATAAACACATACATACAAAAGTAATCAAAAACCCTGACTCTTAGTTAAATGCAAAAGTTCTTACTTAATATGGCATATTGATTGAAAAAATAATAATCATAATATGAGAAAGCAACTTTTGCCATATTTTAAAGGAGATATTATAACTGCTACATTTTATAGCCTAGGTTATGATATATTTCCAGTTAGCACATAATTTTTTCTAACCAGTAAGACAATAAATTATTCTTTTAAGTACTCCATTTTACCACAGCCTAGTACTCTGAAACTGGGGAGAGGGAGAGGAGAGAGAAACAGTGTTTAGGTTTGTTTGTTTGTTTCAAGATGGATGGTCCCTGAGAAACCTTTACTACAAGTTGATTTCTTACCTCAGGAACTTCCCCTCAAATATTCTTGACTGACTTCTTTTTGTAATTAGGGGAAGAAGTTGGAGGTGGAAGACATGATTATTTTTTAAACTGAATAGAGAGAATTATACTATTTTAATAAGCATTTCCTCATTCATCAATGTTTGAAATAATCATCCCTTTTTTAATTTAGAAAGGCTTAGGCAGGACTGGGATGAGAATTAATCAATGAGGAGGCTGATGTAAGATTTTGTTAGGGATGATGGTCATATCACACTTTCCTGTTATAAATTTTCTTCACAGGTACTATCCATTCTGGCTATTGCTGCCTTACCTTCTGAAAGAAGGAGGAATATATCAGCCCTAGGCAGAAAGATGAGCACTAGCGAAGAGAAGAGAGGAGACAAGAAAAGAAGGGCAAGGAAATGCCAGAGATAAAAGTTCCAACCTAGGGGCATGGTTATCCTAATGAGATAACAGTGAAATCACAAGAAATCTTTGTATATAAGAACATGTAGATGTCACTTCATAGGAATTGTACTGAAATGTACAACTCCCCTGAACTATTAATGCTTTTCCCTTTAAGTAGCCAAAAAGTGAAGCTCAAATGAGATAAAGCACTTAGCCAATGCTTAACATATAGTAGGTGCCTAATAAATGCTTGTTTCCTTCCTCCCTTCCAATTCCAAATCCAGCACCATTTTTACTCTATTACATGTCTTATAGATAAAACTTTATGAGCCCAATCTCCCTGCAGTCAATGAAAGTTGTAGAAATGAGAGCAATAAAAGTGTCAGAATCTGTACAAGTTGGCATTTGCATGTTATAATTGATAACAAATGTTTAATGAGGTTTCATTTGCATTTAGGTAATAGAGCTGTTCTGAATCAGCTGAGGATTAAGATTATACCAGTACTGTCAAGTTGTTATCTTGTCTTTTCAAGGTTTTATTGATCACACTGAGCTCCATGATTTTATAGTTAGGCAAAAAAGCTTTTTGTAGAAGCAATGATATACAGTTTGGGATCTGGGTTCAAAGTTAATGTGAATAATTACTAGTTTCCTCTTAAAATTGTCTCAAGGTTTCAAATGGATGCAACATTTACTGAAACCCTCATTATTCACTGCAGAACTGAGAGGCATTGTCATAATATGTTTAAAAGTCGCTATGTTTCAACACTGAGGTAGCTATACTTCATTGCAGAATGAAAGGTTTCTAAGAAAGAAATTGTAAAGTTCTCAGTCTGATACTCATTTGGATGAATAGTGAGCTCTGTGTATGATACAATCACTCAAAGTGGAACGTACATCTGCCTCTTCCAACACACCCACCTGGCTACCTCCCAATGGAAATGGGCAGATGCACAGTATTTGGAATAGCAAATGATGCCAAAACATTTGGGGAGAGGGAAAGACAGGAGCAATATGGAGCTGTGTGCTTATGGTTCTTCACCTCATTTTTCAGGAAATAAATATTTAATATGATATGTGTACATTAGTGAATGTATATAAAGTTTTATGTATGTGTAGTACAGAGAGTATTTTAAAATACTCAATATAGGAGTTTGAAGTCTTTTCCCTTAATCTCTCTCTCTCTCCCATTTGAGTGAATAAGAAGAATAAATGACTAAGAATATATTTGGCATTCTGACCCAAAGGCATTCAGGATTATATATAAAAAAGGAGGAAAAGAGGAGAGGGAAAATGGGAAAAGAGCCAGATAGAAAGAGACTTTGCCCTCATCTTATACAAGGAAAAAGGCACCAAAAATTGAGACTTTCCCTTCCTTCCTCCCTTTGCCTTGCATGAGAAATTACCAGATTACTGTTTTTTGGAAAGACCAGGAAGAATGGCAGAAAGTTGGAATGGGGGTAGAAAAAACTAACCCCTCCAAAAGACAGCCAATACCCCCCACATACCACCATCACCAAAAAGCACATTCCTTTTTTTTTTCAAGAGAGTCCAATAGATCAAGATGGAGCCTTTATATCTATTCACAGATTCAGTCATAGGATCATTGATTTAAAACTAAAAAGGACCTCTCAAGCCCTTCATTATACACGCAAGAAATTGAGGCCAAAAACCAGTTAAATTATATATCCAAGGCCAGTCACATAATAAGTAAAAAAAAGGTGGGCCCTCTATATCTGAAACTAGCACATTTTGCACTCTAACAACTTGCGTCTCTGAATCCTGATCATAAGGAATATAAATTAGTCAGGGGATTTATATTCATCCAAGGGAATCATTTAAGAGTGTATTTTACTTTTCTCCTTTTCATAAAACTTTATGATATTTTGAACTGTATGATTGTAAGTAGGAAGTTAGTCTCAGGATATTAGAGATATCATGCATGTAGTTTGGTCTCTATAGGAAAGGGGAGAGCCTAGAAGTCAGTAAATACATTTAGGAGACTATTGCAATGATTCAAATGACTATGGATAGGATAGGGCCATGTGAGTGGTCTTAGTTTTTTTATGTGTAAAATGAGGAAGTTGCAAAGAGATCATAAAAAAGGGGAAAGGAGACACATGTGCAAACATTTTTGTCACAGCCTTTTTCATAGTGGCAAGGAACTGAAAGCCCATTAGTTGGGGAATAGCTGAATGAGTTATGACATATGAATGTAATGGAATATTATTCCATAAGAAATGATCTGCAGGCTGATTTCAGATTTTACATGATCTGATGCTAAGTGAAGAGAATATAACCAAAAGAACAATTTCCACAGAAACAAGATTATGTGATGATCAACTGTGATGGACTTGGTTCTTTTCAATAATGGAATGATTCAGGGCAATTCCAATAGTCTTGTGATGGAGAGAGCCATTCACATTCAGAGAGAGAACTATGGAGAATGAATGTGGATCACATGGTATTTTTACCTATTTGTTGTTGTTGTTTGCTTGCTTGTTTTCCTCTTTCTCATTTTTCCCCTTTTGATCTGATTTTTCTTGAACAGCATGATAAATGTGAAAATATATTTAGAAGAATTGCACATTTAGCCTATATTGGATTACTTGTTCTCTAGAAGAGAGGGGAAGTGGGCAAGGAGAGAGAAAAATTTAGAATGGAAGGTTTTGCAGGGGTGAATGCTGAAAACTATACATGTATTTTGAAAAATAGGAAGCTATTTTTAAAAAGTAAAATGAGGGGGCTGGACTTCTAAGGTCCTTTCTAATTGTGAATCTGTGAATCTATGAATCGAGGTTCTTACTATCATGAATATCTCTGACACAAAAATCACTAACATTTATTTTAGACACAAACTTATAGTTACAGAATCATAGTTATAGAGTTTGAAGGAGCTTTAGAAAGAACTTGTTCACTTCATAGGATCAGGAACCAGAACTGAATCTATATCTTCTTGAGTCCACTAATTCATTCTGCCTCTCTTAAAACATATTTGTATCTATAAATAAAATTGCTAATCTTTCATTCTATGCAAATATTATTCTTCAAACATTTAAAAACCTGTCATGCAGAAAATTGAGGGGCATCCTTTAATATTACTCATTTGCATACATGACTTCTCTACCATTAGATGATAAATACTTTGAGAAAAAGGTTCATTATCTCTTATGTTTCTATCCATTGCTGTATCACACACTGTGACATGTATGCAATGTGTGGATAATAAGTGAGCTGAATTGTATTACTCAATTCTTACAAACACACTCCTGTGTTAGTCTATGCTTTTCTTTAATCCTATTGTAGAAGCTGAGAGATGGAATTTTTAAAATGTTTTTAATTGCATAATCACATTTTCAAAATTTTAATTAAAAATGAGCACAATGCCTTTTCCTCAGTCAATGATACAGAACTTGCTTATAGCATAGCATAAATAAATCAATCTGGTAACAAACACTCATTTTTTTTTTATTGTATTCCTATTTCAGTTTCTATTTCTAGGCCCCTAGAGAGGAAATGAACTGGCCAGCATCACACTAGTAATAAATAGCAGAGCCATGATTTAAATTCAGGACTTCTGATCTCATATGTAGTATTCTTTCCACTCTCCTCTACTGTCTCATTTGGGATGAGATAATTGCTACTACTATTCAACTCTCTGTCCCTTATTCCAGTAAAGAAAGAGAGGAATATAGGTAGTTTTACATAAAGGAAGAACCTGGCTTCATAGCTTTCCTCTTAGATATAATGGCTATTTAACTCTGAACAAATCACTTAATCTCTTAGTGCTGTTAGGCAAATTTTTAAAACTATATGTTGCAGAACATTTTAATCTGCACTAATGGAAAGAGTTTCCTCACTGGGATTCCCTAAATCAATGAAATCAAAGGTTTGAAACATAAAAAAAAAAAGTATTATTAAATAGGAAAATTGAGTGGAAATATACATAAATCTGGGTGAGGCTAACATATTTTGAGGTGTGTATGTATGCGCCCAGCATATGCGTGCATGTGCTCTATGAATAACAGTAGGTTCTTCTGTTAAGAAAGAGAGAGATCTGTGCTTTTCTCATTTTTCTGTCCCAACCAGAATGGCACCTGAGACCATGTCTACTACATGATGTGCAACATTTCCTCCTCTTGTCTCTCCTAACTTCACTCTCCTTTCTTTCTAATAAAAGAAATATAATTTATTTTTTCCAATATAACAAATATTTATTATTTTGCCTATAATGTGTCAGGCATGGTGTTAAGTGTTAATTATACAATCAATAAAAAAAAAAGATACTTCCTACCCTCAAGAAATTTATAATCTAAAGGGAAACAAATAGAGAAATAAATACAAAATCAATGAAAGAAGAGAATATTTATTTTTAATAATATTTTATTTTTTCAAATACATGCAAAGATAATTTTCAATATTCAAAATGAGTAGAATTTAGTCTTTTTTTCACTTTCACTCTCAGTGGTGCCATGGTCCCAATTAACTCAGTTTTTTAGAGCAGTAGGTATTAATCTAGGGGTTATCAATCTGTTTTTCACATTTTATTAACTGTATTTCAATGTCACTGGTTTCTTTTATATTGGTGTTATTTCATTTTATGCATTTAAAAACATTCTAAGAGGATATTCATATAGGTTTCACCAGGCTTCCAATGAGGCAAATGACAAAAAAATGAAGAACATCTAATCTAAGAGAACTCTGACAGAAACTTGAGTTCAAGTTTCATGGTTTTTTGGGGGGAAGGGTTATAGAAGCATTCTTAAAATTAAATTATAACTTTAAAGCCCCCATGATAGCCAATTAACCTGCCATACCAGATCTGCAGGATCCTAGCTTAGATCATCTATGGAATGCACAGTCCCTCTGGGCCAATCTCCCCATGCATGCTCTGATCTCAAGTAATGGCATTTCTGCAGACAATGGAAACAAACTCATTTATGGAAATATAATCAGATTTACAAAATATTGTTAGCAAAGGTGGATAGGGAAAAGTGATTTTTTTTTATTGTTGGTTTTTTCCCCTAGCTATGTTCTAAGCAGATACCCTTCAGTTGCTGTGGTTCACAATCAAAAGGGCAAAAGTCCAACAATAATCTGGGTTTTTTCCAGCTAAATTAATTGAATTTCCTACTGTCTTCCATGGACATTGGCAGTTACTACTCCAGGGAGAACCCAGGTACTTTGCACCCCCATTGAACCATTTCTGTACTGTTTGCAATTCTCCATGCTTTTGCTCTCATACTCTCCCAAACCCAAGCCCTCTTCCACATTGCAGAAAACTACTCAAGCATGGAGCTTTCAAGAACGAGAGCTGAGACTAAATTTCAACTCATGAAATTTATATTCCGATTCCAAGTCTAGTGGTCTAATCACTGGCCCATCTAGCTACATTGTCTCAAAAAAGTTAAACAAAACTACCTAATAATATGATCACAAGTCATAATCTGTCATTTTCCAATTTTGTGGTTTATTATTAACAGAAAAAATGTTTTAACTTGGGTGTGACACATGATTCCAACATTTTTCTTGTATTTTATATTTATCAAAATATTTTATATTTATAAAAATATTAATTTTCTTTTAATGCCATCATAGAACACATAGGGTTTTCCATCTTTCTCTGAAATTTTTGTATTTGTCATTTCTTACAACTCAGCTTTGTCATGACATTTATCTATTACATATTATCTATTTATCATTGAGGCTATCATATTTCAATTCCTGTGTTTTGTTATGAACAATATAACTATTAATATTTTATGCATATGTATATGTATACATTTGTTATTTTTTTATTTCCAGATTTATTTTGAAAGGGACTCAGATGAAAAGGAAGAAAAAAATGCTTGATAAATGAACAAATAGAACATAGGAGAAAAAAACATTGTGTCTTGTGATTTTCTTTCTACTGGGGAACAGGTGGTAATGTATTTGTTTTCTAAAGTTAACAGTTAAAAATAGATGATTCCAAAGTAAATTTGGTATCTTGAAAACTAGTAAACCTCTCATTTTAATATTGTTCTAACTTGCTTTTCCAGAATATATCCCATTGTATTTCTACTTGAGCCTTCCATACTTATAAAGCTGGTCTACTCACTACTATTTCTCTAATACACCTTATACTTTTCTATTTTGAGTTACAATGTGTCCCAGTTCAGAAATGTCTTATTCCTCAATGGAGCTATACCTGTCCAAATTTTTCTCATCCTATAATGTCCTACTCATATAATATTTCCTGAGTTTTTTATTTCCCAAGTGACTTCATGTTTATAACAAAGATTTATTACTTCTGCTACCCTATATCATTAAGCTTTTTTTTTTTTTCACATGTATGTCTTTTCCGCTCAATTCAGTTAGAAAATGTCTTTAAGTAAAAGATTTTATTTTAGTCCTTGGGAAGTTATAATGGACCTTTACCATAACAGGTATTCCATAAAGACTTAGTGATTGATCATCATAGTTAAAAAGCAGCAGGGAAAATAATAGGTCAAGAAAAGACAAGTTAAGGACACTGATCATAGAAGCTTGGAGTTAGAGACTTTAGAAGGGTGAAATCTCAAGTAGGATCCTGAAGTCTCTTTGAGAGTTATGCCACAATTCTAAGTTTTATGGATTAGACCAAATAGAAAGTAGGAAAAGAGTCATGTTCCACTTTCCCCTCATTACCAGTTACAGGCTTGTTTCCAGCACAACTATACATACACCTCTTCACCCAAGATAGAATTACATTCTCCAGGTCTGTTTCTATAGATGTCTCAGACTACAACTACTGAGAAAAGAAAATTCTTGTCATCAAAGTTCATGGAACTATCAAATCATTCAACATCAGAGACATCATTTTATCACTGAAAATGACATTAAAGATGCAATACCACCCACTTTGTTACCACTCCCTAAGGAATAGGTAACATTTCCATTTGACGTGACAGCTAAAATCTTCCATATATTTTTTTTTCTCTCCCATGAGAATGTGAGATCCTTGAGAAAAGGGACAGTCTAACTTAACTATATGTATCCTCATCACTTAGCACAGTGCTTTGTACAGAGTAAGCATTTAAAAAATTATTTATTTATTCATTACTGCTATTGGTCTATCAGCCCCTCAGGTTTACTATAATCTAATGGTGACTTAGGTGCTGATGACTCTGCATAAGCAAAATTGCCCAACCTCACCTTTATATTTCTGCCCACTCTGCCTCCTAAAGCATCTCCTGAATGCCTTTCTCATCTTTCAGCATACGAGTAAGAACTTTCATTTTTTAGATGGGAAACAATTAATAGCACAGTATGGCCAGGCATGGATGGGCTTCATTATACATTACAGAATTATTACATTATTTTCCTTACAAGAAAATAGCTTTCTTTCAAACTTTCTTGTTTTCTTTGAAGGTAACACAATTCTTCTAGTTTCCCAAGTTCTCATTTTTTTTAGTGTTCTCATGTCATATAGGATCTCTTAATGATCAGATCTGATAACCTTTTCTCAATACTTTTTAAAAAAAAAAAAACCTCTATAGTAGTTAGGATTGTTGACTATCCTTTTCTCCTAGATGTTTACTTTCTTTTTTCTGGGTAGCTAAAGACAATGAATGTCACCTATAGAAACTGTTAAGACTTGGAATTTCCTAATCTGTTAAAACATCTTCTAAAGGAAACCTTTAGCGGCTTTTCTAACCTTTTGTTAAAATTATAACAACAAGGGGGGCGGAGCCAAGATGGCGGAGAAGATACACGCAACTGTGTAAGCTCCTTTCTTCCCTCAGAACCAACTAGATTTAATCAGCCTCAGAAGTAGCGTTGGACTGACAGAATCCACAAGGACTGGAAGCACGACTTACCAGCTGAAGAGAATCTGGAGTTTCAACAGGAAAGGTCAGCTCCTAGGGGAGGAAGAAGAGAGGCCAGCACAGATGGTGGTGTAGTGGCACACTGCGCCGTCGCGCTGGGGAGGGCTCTGGGATCAGAGAATCCACTGACATAAAAGAATCTGGCACAGGCGGTTAGCTCTTCTCTGCTTATAATACAGCAGTTCAGAAGAGAAATCTAAGCAACTTTAAAATTTAAAACCAGATTGGATCTTCCGGGATCCCGGGAGTGACTCAGCAGATCTCGGCAGTGGGGGCGTGGCCGACATAGGCAATCCAGGCTTTCACCTCGGGGTAGTTAAGAGATTGAAGAGTGGGCGGGGCGGTAACTCATAGTGCCTGGCTCTGCTGGAGGCTGTGGAACGGAAGTCCCAGAGAAGCGGAACCTTTGAACTAGGGACCGTGGTTTCTGGCAGACACTTCCAGTTTGAGCGCAGGGGCTTTTCACGTCACCTGCTGCAGACATCCACGCCCCACCAGGACGCATAGGCTAGGCTTTGAGTCACCTTTACTGTTCAGTCTCAACCTCAGGGAAGCCGCTAAAACACAGCACTCTCAAAGCACAGCAGTGCTGGTCACCTCTGAGGCACTTCCAGGGAGGGGGTGGGGAACTCTCTCCCAGAGTTCTCTCTTAGCTCAGGCGCAGGGGCCCCTGCATCCATCCAGTCTGGGAGGAACCTGGTAAAGAAATAAATAAATAATTTCCTACCCCAGGGACAGACCCCAAAAGATTTTTTAAGTATGAGCAAAAAGCCCCCAAAAACCATAGATTACTTCTACACAGAGAAAGAGCGGGTATCCAACCCCGAGGAAGTTAACAGCAGAGAGTCAGCAGATAACAACCTAAAGGGGAACGATTCCTGCCCCCATCACATAACTCTCTCCTTGAAGAGACTATTAAAAAGTTAAGAGAGTTTGAAGAAAAATGGGGAAAGGAAAGAGAAGCTATGAAATTGGAGTTGGAAAAAATAAAGAATTCACAGGAGATGCAGGGAAACAAAATTAGTGAATTAAAAAAGGTAAAAAAATCACAGGAAAGTAGGATTTCTGAATTGGAGAAGATAAAAAAGTCTCAAGAAAATAGGATTTCTGAATTGGAGAAGATAAAAAAGTCCCAAGGAAATAGGATTTCTGAATTGGAAAAAGAAAATAATTCTCAAAAAAAAAATTAGGGAAATGGAAAAAAATTCAATAGAGCAAAATAATTCATTTAAAAATGAAATTGGGCATTTACAAAAAGAACTAAAAACTGTGAATGAAGAAAACAACTCCTTAAAAGTCAGGATGGAACAAATAGAAATGAATGATTCATTGAGAACCCAAGAATCAGTCAAAAAAAAAAAAAAAAAAAAAAAAAAAAAAAAAAAAAGAAAAGCTGGAGAATAATGTCAAATACTTACTGGGAAAATCTATAGACCTGGAAAATAGATCTAGGAGAGATAATCTGCGGATCATTGGACTTCCCGAAAACTATGACCAAAAAGAGCCTAGATTCTATTTTACAGGAAATTATCAAAGAGAACTGTCCAGAGATGATAGAAACAGAGGGGAAAGTAGATGTTGAAAGAATTCATCGAACTCCTTCTGAAATAGACCCTAAAAAAAGAACACCACGGAATATTGTGGCTAAGCTGCAGAATTACCACACAAAGGAGAAAATCCTGCAAGCAGCTAGAAAAAAACAATTTAAATACCAAGGTGCCACAATAAGGGTCACACAAGATCTGGCTGCCTCCACATTAAAAGATAGAAGGGCCTGGAACCTGATATTCCGAAAGGCAAAAGATCAAGGATTGTAACCAAGAATAAACTACCCAGCTAAGTTTAGCATCTTTTTCCATGGAAGAAGATGGTCATTCAATGAAATAGAGGAATTCCATATGTTTCTAAGAAAAAAACCAGACTTAAACAAAAATTTGATCTACATCCACAAGACTGAAGAGAAACAGAAAAAGGTACACAGAACCCTTGAGAACTATATCTCTGTTGTGGGTATATAGAAAGTACGCATGGATAATTTGATTTTACTAATATAAAAGAAAAAAAAAAGGAGGGGGTGTAGTAAAGGGAAGGGGGTAGTATCAGAAAAAGGGGAGGGAGTGATAAAAAGAGGGAAACTACATCCCAGGAAGAGGCATAGAAAATACACCATATCTGAGGGAATCTAGAGAGGGGGAGAATCATTGTGTAAATCTTACTCTCATCAGAAGAGGCTCAAAGAGTAAATAATTGTCATATTTGTTTTTCAAAGAATTCTCTCTCACCTCATTAAAAGGGGGGAGAGGAAAAGGGAAAAGGAAAAGGAGAATAAGGAAAGGGACGTGGAGGGAGGGGGGAGGGATACTAAAAAAAAAGGGAGGGCTGCAAGTCACAAGGGGGGGTCTATAAATTAAATATTGGGGAAGGGTTTCAGGGGGGTCAAGGGAAAAAGCATAATCTGGGGATAATATGATGGCAGGAAATACAGAATTAGTAATTTTAACTGTAAATGTGAATGGGATGAACGCTTCCATCAAACGGAGATGGATAGCAGACTGGATCAAAAATCAGAACCCTACAATATGTTGTTTACAGGAAACACACTTAAAGCAGGGAGATACATATAGAGTAAAGGTAAAAGGTTGGAGCAGAATCTATTATGCTTCAGGTAAAGCCAAAAAAGCAGGGGTAGCTATCCTTATCTCAGATCAAGCAAAAGCAGAAGTTGATCTAATTAAAAGAGATAAGGAAGGAAACTATATCCTGCTGAAAGGTAGCATAAATAATGAAGCCATATCAATACTAAACATATATGCACCAAGTGGTATAGCATCTAACTTTCTAAAGGAAAAGTTAAGAGAGTTGCAAGAAGAAATAGACAGTAAAACTATAATAGTGGGAGATCTCAACCTTGCACTCTCAGATTTAGACAAAGCAAACCACAAAACAAACAAGAAGGAAATTAAAAAAGTAAATAGAACATTAGAAAAACTAGGTATGATAGACCTTTGGAGAAAACTGAATGGCAATAGAAAGGAATATACTTTCTTCTCAGCAGTTCATGGATCCTATACAAAAACTGACCATATATTACGACATAAAGATCTCAAAATTAAATGTAGGAAGGCAGAAATAATAAATGCCTTCTTCTCAGACCACAATGCAATAAAAGCTACATTCAGTAAAAAGTTAGGGATAAATAGACCAAAAAGTAATTGGAAACTGAATAATCTCATCTTAAAGAATGACTGGGTGAAAGAGCAAATTATAGAAACAATTAATAATTTCACCCAAGATAATGACAATGATGAGACATCATACCAAAATCTGTGGGATGCAGCTAAAGCAGTAATAAGGGGAAATTTTATATCTTTAGAGGCTTATTTGAAGAAAATAGAGAAAGAGAAGATTAACGAATTGGGCTTGCAACTTAAAAGGCTAGAAAAAGACCAAATTAAAAACCCCCAACCAAAAATTAAACTTGAAATACAAAAATTAAAAGGAGAAATCAATAATATTGAAAGTAAAAAAAACTATTGAATTAATAAATAAAACCAAGAGTTGGTTTTATGAAAAAGCCAATAAAATAGATAAACCTTTGGTAAATTTGATCAGAAAAAAGAAAGAGGAAAATCAAATTGTTAGTCTTACAAATGAAAAGGGGGATCTTTCCACCAATGAAAAGGAAATTAGAGAAATAATGAGTTACTTTGCCCAACTTTATGCCAATAAATTTGATAACTTAAGTGAAATGGATGACTTCCTCCAAAAATATAGGCTTCCTAGATTAACAGAGGAGGAAATAAATTGCTTAAATAGTCCCATTTCAGAAAAAGAAATAGAACAAGCTATTAATCAACTCCCCAGGAAAAAATCCCCTGGACCAGATGGATTTACATGTGAATTCTACCAAACACTTAAAGAACAATTAGCCCCAATGCTATATAAACTATTTGAAAAAATAGGGAATGAAGGAGTCCTACCAAACTCCTTTTATGACACAGACATGGTACTGATACCTAAACCAGGTCGATCGAAAACTGAGAAAGAAAATTATAGACCAATTTCCTTAATGAATATTGATGCTAAAATCTTAAATAAGATATTAGCAAAAAGACTTCAGAAAATCATCCCCAGGATAATACACTATGATCAAGTAGGATTCATACCAAGAATGCAGGGCTGATTTAATATTAGGAAAACTATTAGTATAATTGACCATATTAATAATCAAATTAATAAAAACCATATGATCATCTCAATAGATGCAGAAAAAGCATTTGACAAAATCCAACATCCATTCCTACTAAAAACTCTTGAGAGCATAGGAATAAATGGATTATTCCTTAGAATAATCAGGAGCATATATTTAAGACCTTCAGTAAGCATAATATGCAATAGAGATAAACTGGAACCTTTCCCAGTAAGATCAGGAGTGAAACAAGGTTGCCCACTATCACCATTACTATTCAATATAGTACTAGAAACGCTAGCCTCGGCAATAAGAGCCGAGAAAGAGATTCAAGGAATTAGAGTAGGAAATGAGGAAATCAAACTATCACTCTTTGCAGATGACATGATGGCATACTTAGAGAACCCCAAAGACTCTGCTAAAAAGCTATTAGAAATAATTCAGAATTTTAGCAAAGTGGCAGGATACAAAATAAATCCACATAAATCCTCAGCATTCTTATATATCACCAACAAAATGCAACAGCAAGAGATACAAAGAGAAATTCCATTCCAAACAAATGTTGAGAGTATAAAGTATTTGGGAATCCATCTACCAAAGAATAGTCAGGAATTATATGAGAAAAATTACAAAACACTTGCCACAAAAATAAAGTCAGATTTAAATAATTGGAAAGACATTCAGTGCTCTTGGATAGGCCGAGTGAATATAATAAAGATGACAATACTCCCCAAACTAATCTATTTATTTAGTGCTATACCAATCAGACTCCCAAGAAACTATTTTAATGACCTAGAAAAAATAACAACAAAATTCATATGGAAGAATAAAAGGTCGAGAATTGCAAGGGAACTAATGAAAAAAAAGTCAGAGGAAGGTGGTCTAAGTGTACCTGATCTAAAGCTATATTATATAGCAGCAGTCACCAAAACCATTTGGTATTGGCTAAGAAATAGACTGGTAGATCAGTGGAACAAATTAGATACAAAGGACAAAAAAGAGTACATCTATAGCAATCTAATCTTTGACAAACCCAAAGATACCAACATTAGGGACAAAAATTCATTATTCGGAAGAAACTGTTGGGAAAACTGGAAATTAGTATGGCAGAAATTAGATATGGATCCACACTTAACACCATATACCAAGATAAGATCAAAATGGGTCCATGATTTAGGCATAAAGAATGAGATCATAAATAGATTAGAGCAACAGAGGATAGTCTACCTCAGATCTGTGGAGGAGGAAGGAATTTATGACCAGAGGAGAATTAGAGATCATTATTGATCACAAAATAGAAGAGTTTGATTACATCAAACTAAAAAGTTTCTGTACAAACAATAGTAATGCAAACAAGATTAGAAGGGAAGTAACAAATTGGGAAAATATTTTTAAAAGTAAAGGTTCTGACAAAGGTCTCATTTCCAAAATATATAGAGAACTGACCCTGATTTATAGGAAACCAAACCATTCTCCAATTGATAAATGGTCAAGGGATATGAATAGACAATTCTCAGATGATGAAATTGAAACTATTTCCACTCATATGAAAAAGTGTTCCAAATCACTACTGATCAGAGAAATGCAAATTAAGACAACTCTGAGATACCACTACACACCTGTCAGATTGGCTAAAATGACAGGAACAAATAATGATGAATGTTGGAGGGGATGTGGGAAAACTGGGACACTGATACATTGTTGGTGAAGTTGTGAAAGAATCCAGCCATTCTGGAGAGCAATTTGGAACTATGCCCAAAAAGTTGTCAAACTGTGCATACCCTTTGACCCAGCATTGCTGTTATTGGGATTATATCCCAAAGAAATACTAAAGAGTGGAAAGGGACCTATGTGTGCCAAAATGTTTGTGGCATCTCTTTTTGTTGTAGCTAAAAACTGGAAGTTAAATGGATGTCCATCAATTGGAGAATGGTTGGGTAAATTGTGGTATATGAAGGTTATGGAATATTATTGCTCTGTAAGAAATGACCAGCAGGAGGAATACAGAGAGGCTTGGAGAGACTTAAATCAACTGTTGCTGAGTGAAATGAGCAGAACCAGAAGATCACTATACACTTCAACAACAATACTGTATGAGGATGTATTCTGATGGAAGTGGAAATTTTCAACATAAAGAAGATCCAACTCACTTCCAGTTGATCAATGATAGACAGAAATAACTATACCCAGAGAAGGAACACTGGGAAGCGAATGTAAATTGTTAGCACTACTGTCTGTGTACCCAGGTTACTTATACCTTCGGAAGCTAATAATTAATGTGCAACAAGAAAAAGGTATTTACACACATATATTGTATCTAGGTTATATTGAAACACATGTAAAATGTATGGGGTTACCTGCCATCGGGGGGAGGGAGTGGAGGGAAGGAGGGGATAATTTGGAAAAATGAATAAAATAAAAAAAAAATAAAGTCCCATCTTCAGTACTTTGAAAGTTGTACCAAAAAATATATAACAACAAAACATGTTTAAATTAGTTTTTCAAGAATAATTGATTGGCATGAGGGAAATAATTATTTATTATCCGAATTTCAACAAAAATGTTTTTGTAATTTTAAAATGAGTTATAATTTCATGAACACATCAATGATGTATTTCTTTCTTTTGTGTGGTATCTTTTGTGGTATCCTTTTGCAACTATGATAACCATTAAAATTAAGTATAAATATCACTTGAACTTAATATCAAACCTTTAAATCACTATATGTGTTCAAACAAAAATTTCTAAAAATAATGAAGCATTATATTACCATATATTCATCAATTTATTGATATTCATTAAGTTATTGGTACTAATAATAATATTTTGTTGAGACAGGATATGTTTGTACTATCAATAAAACATATGAAGAATATTTTATCTCTCTATGTATACACACACATATACACACCTACATATACACACACAGAGGTATTATTTGAATATCTACAAGGGAAAAAAGGGGAAAGAGTAATGAGTGATAAGAGAGACAGAGAGAGGGAGAGAGTGAACAGGGAGGGGAGAGAAAAGGAGGAGGAGATACAGAGACAGAGACAGAAAGACAGGCAGAGAGACAAAGAGAAACAGAGAGAGAGAGAGAGAGAGAGAGAGAGAGAGAGAGAGAGAGAGAGAGAGAGAGAGAGGAGAAAAGGAGAAGATCGACGAGCGACACCAGAGAGAGACACAGAGAGAGACAGAGAGAGAGAGAGATGATAAAAATTGACCTCAGTCCAGGAAGAGATGATTTCAAGGTCCTATCCTTTTCACATAATGCATATGTGGATACTATGTAAGTCTCACACACTGCAAGTTGCTAAGAGGGTTAAGAGGAAACTCCTCACTGGGGAAATCCCTATTACCAATAAAATCATAGATCCTGTCCGATTTAAGTATATGGGACAAGCTCATTTTTTTTTTAATCAAAGCTATCTAGTTCATACCACATAGCCCTTTTATGAATGTATTTCAGAATTCCTGATAGGTAGTCATTCAATTTCAGATTGAACCAACTCTGGACCTGATAAATTCCTAAATCAAGGGGCAATAGTCAATTCTAACTGATAGAACCTTCTTCCTTATGGAAAATTGCCTCCCTGTAACACTATTCACTTTCCATACGAAACTCAGACCTTCTTGATCATTCCCCAGCTTTTCATCTAAAGCTTACTTCACGCTTAGGAGAAAACGAGGCTGGGAGCCTTGCACCTCTCCTCTCAAATCCAATTCATTCTCTTGTCATGGCATTGCCTTGGCTTGATTGTCTTTGACAACAACTCCAGCCCAGGAATATACCCATTATAAGTAACTTATATCCCTATGGCCCCTTCCTCTGATTGTACGACTCCCCCCAGGTCCTAATTTGAAGAGGGCACCCAGGTCAGTCAGATCTGCTTCCTCCCCAACCTTCATTCTGAACTTTCTCTTTCATATCTCTTTCTAACTCCATCTGTATTTTCTCCCTGACCTTTATTTCTCAGTTTCCTTTTTTTAATTTTTTTTTATTTTTTTCCTCATTGGAATGTGAAGGCAGGTCCTATCTTTTTTTTTTTTTTTTTAACTTGTATTTGTATTCCCAGGACTTAGCACAGTACCTACCACATAGTAAAGGCTAATAAATGCTTGTTGACTTGCCGACAGAATACATCTTTTTTTAATTGTTCCACATGTCAGAAGCCCTTTGAAAT